>NW_021635262.1:0-289993 GCF_004799145.2 Neltuma alba
TTTTCCGAATTTATAATTTTTTTCTAAACTACGCTCATGGATTATAGTTATTAAATAAGACTTTTTTATATGGGGAATTCCATTGCAAATGATTAAAATAAGTATTTAATTTTAAGAAAACCAATATATATTTTCTTTCATAAATAACTCATTCGACTAATTTACTTAATACACACAAATTAGTTATCTACTTGCTCCTCCATTTAGAAAAAGGGAATAATGTTTCATCTGATGTGTTCCACTCCCTTACTTATCTGGTAACAATCGATTTTATCCTATAGCCATGCTCAAGAATAGTCCATAATGATACTGCTATTTTATATGTAACTCAGATAGTTCCCCAGGCTTATCAAGTGTCTAGCACATAAGTAGCTGCTCACACAAACTTACCCATTCAACCGCTACCAAAATCTTTTTCTTCATCATCATTTGAATAAACTGGAAAGAAACATACAGACGCAGACGATCCTAGAAAACACGTGTTTTCACAAAAATAAAATATTCCATTCATATGTTTAAGGTACATTTGGCATCCTGAAATATTTTTTCTGTTACACCTAATGTACTAAAGTTATTTGCGGCAATTTCACTCTTAAAGTTATTTAAATGATACAATTTTGTCAAAAATGGAACAGAAAATTATTTTTGACTGCTAAGTTGCTAAGCAAGGGTCATTTGACCCAAAAATTAAAGCAATAGTTCTGGTCCATTTTGGACAACCATAAATTGTAATATAAAATTAAATAAATGCAAGACAGTGGAAACTTAAATGACTCTTTAGCTTGTCCGGATTAAAGTCGGTAGAAGTGATTTTTAGTTGAACTAACTTTTGTAAATTGAAGTTGGGGTGAAAATTAGGCAGTATCATGTGATTGATGTTTGCACAAACAATTTTTTCGGTTAAAAAAAAACTAACAAATTAAATACAAAGAATTAAAAAACAAAAGATAAATGCAAAGTATTCATCATTCACTGCTTACCATTCCAATGTCAAAATTCAGAAGGAAAAGTGAAAATGTCAGGGTTGGGTTAGAGTTGTACAAATACCACGCTCTTGTGTCGACAACTCCGCATACAGCAACCTCTGATTAATTAAGCCGGTTAGTTTGTTTATCTAACTGATTAAATGAGTCGAATTGATATGATTATACTCAAATGTTTTAAAATGATCAATCCAACTTGCCAAGTTGGCAAAGTTGAATACGCCAATCTGGTGGACCTAACCTATTCCATTTACCCTCTCGGTTGGTTCAAGGAGCGAGAAGTTAGAAAAGAAGTTTAAAAAAAAAAATTTAGAAAATGAAAAAAATGGGATTAAAAATTTATAATAGAAAGAAAAACTATAAGGATAAATGTGTAAAAATACTTATTATCTTTTTCGAAAAAAAAAAAGTGCAGCTAGCCAGCTACTAAAATAATTAAACCTTAAGTGCAAAAATATGCATAAACCTTTTAAAATGGAACAAAAACATCATCTCCGTTAATACATCTAGACCTTCAACTTTTTAAAGCATATTTTTGTAAAAAGGTTAAAAATACTGAGAAGTCATGTAATTTTAGAGAAAACAGAGAAGGTGGGAATAACATGATACAGGCACTTTCACACATGAGGTTTGATCAATATGGTGCCAGCAGCTCTTTTTGGGAAAAAAATTATGGGCACGTTTGAACCTTCACAAAAGTATGTATTGAGAAAGCAACGGAGATTTAGAAGAGTTAACAAAGATGACATTTCTACTCCATTTTGAAAAATTCAGGTATATTTTTACACTCAAGGTGCCAGTAGTACTTTTTGAAAAAGATTATGAGTATTTTTTACACCTTTATCCAAACTATAAATACCATGACATTTAAGTTGGTGTAAGATTTATATCCTTTATTTGAGCATTCATCTCTTGCATTCAAAACTCTTTATACTTTGTTCTTCAAAGTCTATTTTCACTCTTTTGAGAGTTATTTAAACATTTAATTTTCTTTATCATGTGAGTGGGCTAGTTGGGTTTATTAACTGTAAGAGAAATTAAGACTAAATAAGTTTTTGTGGTTGTATTGTGGTTTTGCAAGCGCCACGTTTTAAACTTGTTTGAGCATAGTGAAAAATATTCTTAAAAGGTTTCTAAGGACTGAGTATAGGCCAAATGATTTGGGTCAAATCAATATAAACTTTCTGTGTTACTCTTTCTAATTGTTTCATGGCTTTTGGGTTGGAAAAAGTTTGTGAAAATTTTTTAGAAGACACCTAATAATCACCCTCTCTTATCTTCTCTTATGCGCTAGCTAGCCTTACCCATTACCCTCTCCCTCCGCATCTCTCGCCTCCTAATCATTCCCCAAGCCAAAATAAAACTTTTTATCAAAAGAAAATTTTAAATGTCAGAACGCACTTCTAATGACCAATGGCTTGATTCACTCATATTGCTTCGTATGGTAAAAGCTGTTTCAAATTAATTTTTCCCACATCATCGTGCATATTTGTATTATTGTCTACACAAAATATATTTTGTATATTAAACAAAACCTACGTCACATGTGCACATTCCCATTCCTATGTTGAGAAAAAAGAAATTGTGCACCCTACATCACTTTTCCCAGATAGTAGAAAACTCAAAGCCATGTAGCATGCTAACTTTGAAGATTGTTGTGATTTTGGTGCAAATTACCAAAAGGCATAGAGAAGGTAGGTGAGTCCATCTTGGCTTACTAATACATCACCATAAACTCTCACTTTTTGTCTCATTTTGTCACCTAAAGATAATTTCGTCCAAAGTAATTCAAATTAATTTTCTTCTTGTCCACATGGCGCCAACCCATTGGCTGTCCTAATGTTAATGCTAGTCACGTGCTGGGGAGGTGACATGAACTTATCAACGTGCAGCCATTTATTCATGCAAATGTTGGGAGCACGTCCAGCCGAATTGTGTGCGCGACTTTACTCTAGACGACTAGTCATCATGGGCCCCCATGCTGTGTATGTGTGTCGTTTAATATTGACTCCTGCCTTGCTCGTCTTTCATCCCTCGAAATGTTATTCTCCGAATTTTAGCTCAAAGGGGGGCAAAAAAACGGAAAAAAACTAAGGGTTTATTTATTTAACGAAAATTTAGGTTCTAAAAGGTCATGATTAGAGTTAGAGCTTGCCGTCTATTTTTAAACCTAAGTTTCATGTTTACAAAATGATTATTAATCATTTCGTCTCCCACTTACTCTCTCCGATCCATAATATAAGAAGTTGGTTAATTTTTTTTGCATACGAAGAAATAAAAGTCTAGTCATTAATTATAAATGTGTCCTAAAATGATAAAAATTTTCTATTTTGCCCACAAAAAATAATGAAGTTACTTTTAATGTTACACTTTAATTATTTCTCATCTCTCTCCTCTCTCCTATATTTGATAGGAGTAAAAGTGAAAAAAACATATTATTTTTTTTTGGTGAAATGAAAAAAAAACATATTAATTATCTCAACAACGTCTTCTACTTTGGACAGCAATTTTCTTCTGACCAACGTCTTATATTATGAACCAAAAGGAGTACTAATTAAAGAATGAAGCAACTCCTCATATCCATGATGAGATATTCCATTGTGAGATAAGTCAAATTTAATTTTTCTTCTCATTTTCTAATATATGTTATTGTTCTACTATAGGTTAAATTTTTGTCATATTGAGTAGATTACAAAAGTTTATGTAAACACCCATTCTAGTAACTCTCAATGACTGAGCTTTACCTAACAATTATTTAGGCTTTAACTTTGATAGAAAAGAAAAAGGTTACATTCACACGTATATTGTCAAAGTTAGAAGAGAAGTGCACTATGTAACATTCCAGATTTTAGGCCTAAAAGTACCAGAATTAGCCTAAACTGGACAAGTTATTATACCCTTTTTGGCAAGAATTTTAGAAATTTCCTAGAAGGATAAGAGGATTTTCAGAGACCAAATTAAAATAAAAGGTTTTACAAACTATGAGACAGGCAAGTTAGACACTCTAATGGAGTCTCGAGGGCTCGAGTATGGGAATTGGAGATGACTTAGGGCTAAAGGTTGTGCTAGGAACCTTAGTAAGATGATTCTTGAGGGTAAACTCGAGCAGGGACCTAATCTTAAATTCAAAAAGTTTCAGGTTGAAAAGGACAGTAATGAAAAGTATACCTGAAAATTCTAAAGAAACTTCAAAAACTTCTAGAAAAATAGGAAATGAGGTTATGAGGCCCGTATGAGGCTAAGAAAGATGAAAATACCCCTAAAGCAAATTGATGAGATTCTCATTATTTTTAGCTAATTAGAGAAAGTTCAAAAAATTCTAGAAAAATAGGAAATGAGGTTATGAGGCCCGTATGAGGCTAAGAAAGATGAAAATACCCCTAAAGCAAATTGATGAGATTCTCATTATTTTTAGCTAATTATGAATACTAGAAAGCAAATTGATGAGATTCTCATTATTTTAGCTAATTATGAATACTAGCCAAAATTAAATTATTTAAAATACAAGGAGGTCTCAGATAATTGGAGAAAAATAGGGACTAAATGCTTGAGGAAATATCAAAGGTTTTAAAAATGATTTTATCCCCAGAAAGCAAAGAGGTTGGCTTTAATAGAATTTAAAACCTATTTATACACCATATGGGAAAAGTTAAAATAAACTGTCTCTGGGTTGACTTTTGACCTGTGAAAAATTAGAGGAATTTCCCATGATGAAAAGACAGTATTGGTACCCACAGACAAATATTTAGAGTTATGAACTGGTAGAGAGAATTTGATCAAGTTTACTCCGAAATAAATATTATTAAATGTTTAATACTGAGACAAGGAGAAAAGCATCTCTCTCTTTGTGTGTGTGTCTATAATGTCATGTGAGGTTATTTGTAATGATAAAAAGTTCCCAGAATATGTCTCAGGGTTATCAGGTAAGTCATCAAGACCCAAAAAAGGTACTTGATATGGCATAAAATTATAAAATAAGCGGAAGAATAGTTAAGGCTAAGAGGAAATACCAATTGCTCCCCATTTTTCTCCCTGTTTTAATGCAAATTTGATAAGGAGACATAGATGAAATTATATAATTTGTTAAGGAGCATGCTTGGAAGAAAAAGAATTATTTAATAAAAAATTAAGTTCTAATCACATGTGTGTTTAGATGGCATGCATGTGGCATCATCTTAAATAGAAAAAATATGATAAAGACACCTAGAAAATTACATGGCAAGATCATGAGGGACATGATTTAATTAGATGGCAAGTGTTATGGTAAAGGTGAATTAGATTAACCAAGGTAAATGGTAACTTTAGCATTATAAATACCTATTTCCTCATCCCATTTGTGTGTTTGGATGACCAAGAGGAAGAGCAAGGAGGGAGCATAAAATTTTGAGGTCAAGAAGGAGAAGAGGAAGAGCTTCAAGTTTCACGCAAGACCAAGTGTCAAGACATGGTAAGATCATGGTTTTTAATGTAGTTTATTATGCTCTATGTCTTGCAAAGCTTGGTTATGGTTTTTGTTGATTTTTAGAAGCATTAAATCCTAAGATGAGATGCTTTTCAAATGTGATTAAGGCATGAAAAAGATTGATTGAAGTTAAATTAATAATAAAGAGAAAGAAAAGAGTAGAAATCAAGTGGTTTTGTTATGAAAATTAAATGAATCCAACTTCTCCTGATTTCATGTAATTTTCAGCCAGACTTAGGGATTGAGTTAGGGTTGGATTTTGCTGATTTTAATGCTTACTATTACATCATACTTCTATAATACCTTAGAATCCATTTTATGTCAATTCAGACCACTATGGATGGCCTTAAACTTAAAAGAAAGGATCTGGGACATTATTATGGATTTACTGTTCATTTGGTAAATCCAGAATTTGTTTTCTAATTTTAAAAATTCATAATTAATTGTAAAAAAAAATAGAGTGGTTTTAGGTCCTACTGAAAGCTTTTAATTGCCCTTTAAGGAAAAAATAATCTCAAGAACCAATTTGGTGTGAAACAGTGCCAGATTTGTACGGAAGTTTCTACTGTTCTATTGTTAAAAACTTTTTTCAGATTTCAACCCTAATTTTGAAAAATCACCATAATTCGTACATATATCCAAATTGAACGTTCTACCTGTTGATTTGAAGCTTAAGAAGTGAGCTATAATCATGCCAAATTTCAGAATCTAATACAAATACAAACTTAGTTAAATTATAGCTCCAAGATAACAGCTTAAAGGGTTACAGCATCCATGCGTATATTCATTTACATTGTCAAAAGTCAAGGGAGTTTCATAAATACAAATTATTCTTTCAACATTTTCTTCTTCCTCCTGGATGGTTTAGCCCCTAGGAAAATTAATTGCATTTGGAAGGAATGAGATTTCATCGAAATCCCAATAGCAAGATAAAATCAACCATAACATCAAACATGAACTATCATCAGGCATTTGAATATTTAATATCATTAGGGAACTAATTCTTCCTCATACTTAAAGCAATCTCTAACGTGCTATAGCCAAGGCATTTCAAAGCAAGGAGTGTCACATCTCAATTTTTAGACCTAGGAGCCCCAAAGTAGCCTAAAGAAGGTAGGCTACTAAGCCCTTTTTGAGCAGAAATCCCAAAGACGAGAAAGGAAGTCAAAGCAGTTTCAGGGACTAAACTGCAAAGTAAAAGATCTCAGGGGCTCAAATATAATCAACGCTAGAGGCTCCAGTAAAGTCTTAAGGACCTAGAAAGATAAAAGAGAGTAGAAACATGCCAAGGGCTAAGTTAGAAACTGTAAAGAGATGGTTGTATGAAGTTAAGTTTAAGTAGGGACTAAACTATAAATTCAGAAAGTTACGGCCAACAGGGGTAAAAATGGAAAGTATACAAAAAATTCTAAGAAAACCCCAAAAAATGGGAAATAATATTCTAACACTCTTTTATGAAGACAAATGACAAAAATACCCCTGAGGCAGCTTACAGGTAATTTATAAGGTTATGGCTAGTAAAAAGTACACCATTTAAGGTAATTATTTAAAAAGCAAGAGACCTCAAAAATGTACACATGATTGAGGTTAAATGGTTGAAAATTTGTACGAATTCATAAAATTAGTCTCGCAACCAAAAGGCCAGTGGAATGGCTTTAATAAATTAAAAAGGGATTATGCCGATAAAAGGGCATTTTAGTAAATGATTTTTATGCAAGGTTTAAAGGAAGTGTTATGGCCTGAGAAAATTTATACATATTCTCTAGAGTAAAAAGAAATTTATGAAGTAGGCAGAAGAATTTTTTGAGCTCCAAAAGACTGTCAAAAAGGCTGCAGAAACATGTGCTAAGTAAATTAGAAGGAAACTTAAGAATTAAGTTTTGATCCAATGACTAGGATTCAATCTCCCTTCTCCTCCACCAAATTTGTGACACTTGGAACCTTTTAGAAGAATGAGGTAAGGCTGATGCAAGAAGGTGATACAATGATGATGCAAAAGTCCACTTGAACTTCCAAATTTGCCCTTACTTCTTCTATTGGCTACTACGGGCATTTTAGTCCATCCAAGCCAAAGTTTTGGCTATAAATAGACACTCCCTCCCCCTTCATTTTGGGCAAGATGGAGAATAAGAGGGGAGACTCTTGCCATTTTGATTCTTGAAGCTTAAATCAAGAGGAAGACACCTACTTTGATCAACCAAGTTGGGATCTAAGGTTAGTAAGTTGTTCCCTCTTGTTTCTTGCTTTGAATCTTTAGTTTTTATGGTTGAAAAGTTTGGTTTCCTTAAGGCATGATGTTGGCCGAATTATATAAAGTTCGGGAAAGGAAGTTTTGATATGATATCTAGTTAAAACCAATTGATTCAAGATTGTTTCAAGTACTTTTGAGTCGTTGTTTAAAAGATTTCATGGTTGTTTCTTGAAGGGTGTTGTTCGGCCAAGCTAAGATCTGTACCCTAGGATGAGAATTTCATAGTTTTGATACTTCCATTGTATTTAAAATGAAAAATGGTATAGGGTAAGCCTAAATAATAAGCATTAGAAGCATTAAAATTAAAGTTAGAACTTTTAGAGTTATGAACCCTAAAAATAGATTGGAAGGACGGAGTTGGATTTTTATTAATCTAAGCTCATATTTGGATTTTTTGGGCAAAATTGTGTAGGATTAGCTTAAGAGAACAATTTTTACAAAGCTAGAACATCAATCCAAAATTAAGAGGAAAGGTCAAGTTCAAGAGAGTTAGTCTTGAACTTTATGTAATCTCTTGGTCCTAATGGATTGTTTAGTCAATGTGATTATGTTTAGGACCTTGGAACATCTAAGAGAATGTTTATTGATGTTGACCAAAAGCTCTTATGGTTGGAAAGTTAAGGGAGTCAAAGGAAAAGCAAGAGAACAACTTGAAGTATAAGGTAGTGAACTTACCCTTTATGTGCTTGATGTGGTATGCTTATGTGTTGGTTTGTATTTGTTGATGTTTGAATGATATTGTAACTTGATGATTGTTGATGGAAATGCTATTTTTAATATTTTTACATGGCCATGCATTTTTATATCAAGCATAAAGCATGATGGCATGTCACTAGTTAATTTAAGTTTATGGAAAAACTACATACCATACACTAGCATCCATCTTGTGCATGTATGTGGCAATGTTTGCTACTAAGATTCTCCTGAATCTCACCTCCTCCCTAACCAACCATTTAGGTCAATCAATAGTGGGTAATAATGGCATAAGAAGTGAAGAGAAGAAAGCAGAGAATTATTGATGTTAATGAATTAGGTTAATGTTTAATGTATATTTCCCCCATTTTGTAAATTATGTTTTTGGATGTCAATGATGCCATGTAATTAATTATAATGTTTATGGCATGAATGAAAGTGTATGAGCATGAATGGAAAAAAGCAAACTGAACTTATGTATGCCAAAGAAATAAGAAGAATTAAAGTAAAAAGTGGTTAAGGGATAAAACGTAGGTTCTAGAGCAGTTAGCTTTAAGCTCCAGTTTGACCAATGAAATGAACGAGTTAAGCCATGAAATTTGGCAGAAATATAGCAAACATCTCAAGTTTTAAAATGAGAGATAGATCACCTCAATTGGATATGTATACAAGGAGATATAAATTTCCAAAGTTGAGGTATAGAATCTAGAAGTTTCAGATTTGACCAAATGAACAGTAATCTTTATTGATTAAACTGCATGAATTGGCCAAAGATAAGTCCAATTAGATATTTTTTCCTTAAAGAGCATTGAAAGAGCTTTCCATGAAATTTTAGAACACCTCCATATGATATTTCTACAATTAGGTATGATTTTTCAAAAGTTGAACCTGAAATCCCAAAAATGCGCAGTGAATAGTAATATTCGTAAATCAGTGTCCAGTTATGTTTTTATGAGCTCAAGGCCATCCAAAGTTGTCCGAAATGGCTCTAAATAGACTCTAAGGTATGATATAAGTAAGGTGTGATATTTTTGGTATCAGAGTAGAGGTTCTAGCATAGGAAATGGAGAACTATCTGCAAGGATTTAGAAAAGTCCAGTTCAGGTCAGACTAGTAACGAAATACTAGCTAAGGTCGAACTAAGGTTATGGATTGGAGCTAAATGCTCTATGGAAAATAAGTATTGAGGATCACTAAAAAGGTGATGTTTGAGTCCTTAATTAGAAAGAAAAAAATAAATAATAATAAGAAATCATAAGCTAAGGAAGGTTGGCACTATTTAACGATAAAGAGACTTTCTCTCAAGAGAAAGAAAGGATAATGGCTTATAAGTCAGATAGAGATATAAGTCTAAACCCTAGCAGAAAGGGTCAAGTAGCAACCTATGTTAGATACAGTTAATGTAGCCTTAATATAATGTTAAGGCAGCATGATCAAAGTAGCTATCTTCGATTCCTAAATGAATATAAAAAGCTAAAAAGAGCTAAAGATAACTTTCCGCCGCTAGTGATCCCTGAGAATAGGGGAAATCAAAAGTACTAATGCCTAGAGACATGAGCCAGGCTCTTTCTCAATTGGCTAAAAGGAAGTAGCTGACTTGTTTGGGGATCATAGTAAGATTAGTGACATGGAAGTCCTTCAAGCAGCGGACAATGTTACGATGAACGAAGCTAGGTAAGACTATCAGAGGTTAAGAGATAGTATGTTTCATCACAATGAACTAAGGGAATTGGTGGCAATGAATGAATACAGAAGTGATTGCTAGAGGAAGTGGTGACTTTTATCACGGCAAACAAGAATTTTGGTCATGATGAATAGAGATAGTAACTCCCAGATGCTGAGGTGGTATCTCAGCAAGACTCGATAGATTATGAGGTCACTGATAGCAAGACTGGTAAACATCAGAGAGATAGTAGTAGCCACTATTTAAGAGCTATCAATTCCCCCTCAAAAGGAAGAGTAATGATAAGGACTTGAACAAGATAGTTAGGGGTAGCATCTATACACCACTAAGAGGGTGTAGTGGCCACTTAAGTTGGATGAACTCTTATAGCCTCGTTAGGGTTGGGAAACCATGATAGAGTAGCTATCTCAAGTCCCTGAATAGATAAAGAGGAACTTGTAGATATTAAACTCAAGATAGATAGCCCTGGTAGAATTCTTAGGGATCAAAAAGAAGAGAAAGAGATGAGAATAAGACAGATGGTGTCACACCCCAAGTTTTGGGCCTAAGAATACACGGATTAGTCTAAGATAGGTAGGCTACTAAATCCCTATGAGCAGGAGTCCCAGAAATGTAAAAGGAATGTTGAAGGGTTTTAGGGACTAAACTGTAAATAGAGAAAGTTCTAGGGACTAAAATGTAAAGAAAGTTAGAGGCTTCAGTGAAGTCTCAAGGCCCAAAAATGAGAAAAGAGGTTAGTTTAGACCAAGGTTATGATAGAGGCCATAATAGGGTGATTTATGAGGTTTACTTGACCAAGGGCAAAACTGTAATTTTGGAAAGTTTCGGGCCAGGAATGGGTAAAAATGGAAGTAATACCCAAAAAATTCTAGAAAATTCCAAAAAATGGAAAATGACATTTTAAGGCCTGTATATGAGAAGAAATGATGAAAATGCCCTTGAGTTGACTTAAAAGGATTTTATAAGTTTATGGCTTAGTTTGAGATGTAGAGGTAGATTTAATTGTTTGAGACATAAGGAAACCTTAGAAGATTTTGGTAAAATGGGGATGTATGACCTAAGAGGCTATAGAATTTATAAAATTAGTCTCAATCCTAGGAGGCCAGCAGAATGGCTTTAATATATTTTTTAATGCCAGAACTGCAGTTTATGGGTTTGTTATAGGAAATTTAAAAAGAAATACTTATGGTCTGAGTTATGATATGAGAAAATTCATAAATTTTCTACAAAATTAGACAAATTTTATGGTATAAATAGATAAATTTTTGGAGTTCAGGATGGGATAAAATGCTCCAGTCAAATGTTAAATAATTAATGTCCCTTAATTAGGAGACAAAGTTAGAAAATATCTCAGATATTTTGAGGAAGACAAGTTCAACTTGAATTCTCTTATTCTTTCCCATGTGCTTCATTTATGAGGGTGATAAGTCATCGTATGAGTCACCAGAAGATATTTTATGGGCAGTAGAAAAATTAGAATGCAATACGGGTAAGTGTTAGACAGTTCCCTATCTACCCGGTAGAGCAAAATTTCTACTATGTGACTCAATAAGGTTGACTAATTGGTCAATAGTGTTGACTATTTTTTCCCCTCTGCTCCTCTAAGGTGGCGCCATATATGTGCCTTTTATTGGCCAATATCAATTGTTAAAAATACCTAGAGATCTCAGAAAATTATGAGAAATTAAAGGAAATTCATTTAGGAATTATGGAGATTTATAAAATTATTTCCAACCCTAAATGATGAGGAGGTTAGCTTTAATTGAATATAAAGCTAAATTAATATTGGTAGATTGTCTGTTTTTACGGAAACGGCAATTTAAAGAGTTATATGGGGAGAAAAATTATGAAATTAATCAAGGAAGTTCCCTTTACTGAGATATAATTAATGGTGATCTTATATAAGAATTCTGAGATACTAGAATTTTTTGGCTATCAGATAAAATAAACCAATGTTATATTACGATTCAGTAGACTGTCAGGACAACCAGGGTGGTAAAATTTCTGACAGAATGTCAAGGACACATGTCACGCCCAAATTGGCCAAGAAAGGGAAAAAGAAAATAAAAAGGAAAAGGAAAAGGAAAGAAATCAAGTTAGATTAAAATTTAATTAGAGATAAGTAAAATGATTATGGTTAAATCATCTTCTGTAGGATCGTGACACGTGGCAAACATGGTTCATTGGATGGCTAGGATTTAACCATCTATCTTTGAAAAGTCAAAAGTTTCTAGAAGGGTAATTAGCCAAGTTAATCAAGGAATTAAGAGAGTTAACCTTGATTAAAGCCTAATTAATCTTAATGGATAAGAACGATGACATAAGCCCTAATGACTCACCATCCAAGTGTCAATATATTAAGCCACATAGCCTAAGATTTGTACATGTGGAAAGAGGTCAAAATTGGAGGGCTAAGATTAAGTCTTATGCAAGAAGGGCATATGTGGAATTAGTGAAATATGGAGCCTATAAATACCCCCTTACATGTTCATTTCATGCAAGACCTTTCAAGTAGGAAACCTCTTGCAAATTTTCGTGTAGAGAGAGAAAGAGAAGAATTCTAGTGAGAGAAAGTCATTTGGAAGCAAGGTAAGCTTCTAAAACTCTTCCATTTCAAGTTATAATGATGGTATGTTAGTTTTAGGCTATTTTAATGATGATAGAAAGTCACTTTGCTAAGGGGAAGTACTGCCCAAATTTTATCAAAATGATAAGGAATGGTTTAGATGAAGATTAAGCATGGTTAAAGGTTAAAGATTAAGTGGTTACATGTTAGTTTGGTTGAAAATCCTTTTCCCTACAAATATATATATATATGGTTCGGCCAAGCTAAGTCAATGGGAAGGGATTGGATTTTCATAAAACTAATATGATAAATGGATTCTACATGGAAAATTATGTAGGAAAGGCCCAAGAAAGTTCAAGAATCAAAGCTAGAAAAATAAACCCTAAAAGTCAAGAAAAAAGGGGTTTAAGGGGTTATGTTAAGTTATGGAGTTGAAGTAATGCTTAATGTTGTGTCATTGGTTGCCTAATAGGCTATACACAACAAAGGGGCAAAGATCTAGTCAAGAGAAAAGAGTTCAAGAGGAAGGAAAGCCAACAAGGTAGCTTTTGCATTCCATTGCTTGTTAGAGTTACTATACATTGTATGTTCATTGCTATGTGTTATGATGTTATGCCATGATGCCTCCATGCATGTATACCTTGGTTTATGCAAGGTTGAGATGATATGTTATGTTATGATGTTATGTTTTTCCATGGCAAGTACATAATACTCAAGTATGTATGTATGTATGTAGCTTGAATTACATTGTGATGTGTAACCATAGTAGTGTGTGCAATGTGCTACTAAGATTCCCCAAGAATCTTACCCCTATATTTAACAAACCCTAGGGCCTTCAACCTCCAAGAGCAAAGAAAAAGAAGTGGCTATAGTAGAGAGTTAAGTTCGCCTCGAGAAGAAGAAGAAGAATGAAGAAAAACCTTATGTTGGATGAATGTAATTAAGAGTATGCTTTAAGGTTTTAAGTTATGGATATATGCTAGCTTATGTGTTAATATGTGAAAGCATGCTAGTGTTGTCTAATATGCATGATTATATGGTAGGAGAATTAGTATGCAAGTAATTGGTCAAGTAAGACAATTTATCCTTCCAAGGGGGGATAAAAGTCAACATTATGGACCTAAACTTTGACCAAAGTCAAATTAAGCAATCGAGTGAGTATAGTCATGAGATTCAGTGAGCAAATAGATGGGATTTTTCTCTTTAAGATGAGAGTTGGTTCACCTGAATCTAATAACCACACAAGAAGTTACACCCTTCCAAAGTTGGGCTAAAATAAGTGGAAAATGAAAAAATGACCATATGAACAGTAACTTTTTCAAGAAAAACTGGGCTTGAATTTTAAGGAAATCAGTCCGAAAACTATTTTCTCTCAAAATTTTATCCAAAGAGCTTTCCATAGAACTTAGAATCAGTCGATTTTGATTTTTCTACAATTAGTTATGAATTTTTTAAGTTTGCTACAATTTTGGGTTACAATGAATAGTAATCTGTAAAAGAAAATTTTCAAACTTGATTTTTCATAACTTGTAGTCTTCAAAAGTGATTCCAAATGCTTCTGCAAGGCAAGTTAATTGGTATAAACATAAGGTGTTACAGATGGCTATACGGTGAACTAGCATTATGAGGTTGGTATGTTCTCGATAATGTTAAGAGATACTCAGTCACTTAGGGTTAGGTTGAGAGGCACCCTTCACAGGGGATATAGTTTTGGCTACGAGTCTTCCTAAAGAAAGTGGGGAACTAGTCCTTTGAGACAAAACTGGCACCACTCTAGACGGAGCCAAATACCCTATCTGAGTAGGAAAAGGGGAGCAGCTGAGGCAAGGCAAGCAGAGTTGACTTCACCCCAATGGAAGCATAACTAGCCAAGAATAAAGCTAGGGTTAAATGTCCCTGAGCTTAACAGAGAAGGGCTAGCAAAAAGAAGAGAACCTCATAAGTCTTCTCCCTATGACTTCTAGAATCAGCTGCAAACAGGATGAGAGGCTCCCTTTTAAGGATAAGATGTCTAGTTGGCACACTACAGACATAGCAACCAGTAAGAGCTTGCACTCTTTGCATTAAAATGCCAGGCATTATGCATGTTAGAGTATGCTCATACTAGAAAGAGAAGTTGCATAAGTCCTCTCCCTGTACTATTTTAAAGTAGCTAAGAACGGTAAGAGCAGCTAGAGGAGTAAGAGAACTCCTAAGACAGATTGACTTAGGCACCAAAAGAAGCAGATAGGTGGCTTGGAGAATTAAATGAGGCCTAAAAGAGTGATATTGGCTATTGGAAGAGTCTTGGGGAATGATCAGTCAAGTTACCAACTAAGTAGAAGTGACTTATTTTATTACTCAATCCTATAACTAGAGTCTCCCAGAGATCTTAAAATGGCTCAAAGTGATTATGGTATTCCAGGGCCACTATGGATCCCGAAGAAGCTTACGGTAGAGCGCAGTAGCTCCTAAGGTCACAATAGACCGAGCCTAAAGGAAGTAGCTGAGCTATAAGAGTAAGAGTATAGTACCTCTTTGGGAAGATGAAAACTAGGGATGAGTTTAAGGTACAGAAACCTCCTTCAGTGGTAAACCAGTACAGAGAGAGTACCTATGACTTCCTTCCAGATGACCTTATCATTGATTAGGTTGAGCTCAATTTTCTTCCTATTAATAGAGGAAAGCCAAAGTTAGAGAAATAGAGCTATAAGACCTGAACAAGAGGTATTCAGGCTAGCTCTAAATATGGGAAAGACCCCTTTGTGATACAGTGACAAACTAAGTACTGACGGGCAGATCCTTAAGAAGAGGCTAGAGTCAGGAATGTAAGCTGGAAAGACCCGACTAAAGGTAGAACAAGAAGGGTCTAAGATAGCGAAGTACCAGGGTTTGAGCCTATCAGCATCAGTGCCTCAGATTCCTATCAGTACTATTCAGTTAAGCGTGCTCAGGAAAGAGTAGCACAAGGAAGGATGACCCTGGGAATAATGTAAGAGAGTGCAAAGGCCATAAATGTTAGCCATTTTTGGCAAGAGTGCACTAAGTCTAGCAAGATGGAAGATAAAGTTAAGGTAAGCAAAGATAGTCTGAAGTTGACAAAATGATTGAGTAAGGACTATAAAGATAATATCAAAAGCACCTTATCGAATGGCTCCAGCACTCTTTGTTAAGAAAAAGGATGGTAGTCTAAGGTTGTGCACAAACTACTGAGAGCTAAATAAAGTGACGGGAAAAACTAAGTATCCCTACCGCGAATTAATGATATGTTGGATCAGTTGGTAGGAGCCATGGTACTTGATTTAGCCCAATTATTCTATGTTATTTCATATCATTTTAAGGGTATTTATCATAGATTTTGGCTCCTTTTGATGATAATTGTGCTTAATTTAGATTAAGAGTCCTTGCTTTGAGTTAGTGTCTTTTTGAGGTTAAGATTGTCATAATTGGTTATTAATTGTATTCAGTTGATTTCTAGGACAATTAATGCTTCAAATTGTTGCTTTTTATTGTAGGACAATTGAGAATTGGAGCCAAGATCAAAGACCAAAGGATGACACAACATAAGATCAGAGTATCAGCACTAATAGAGTTCGCCGCGGCACCAAATTGAAATCTCACCAGTAATCTCTCGGGCAGAGTTCACCGCGGCCAACTTATAGCTTCGCCGCGGAGAAATCACAAGATTAGGCGGAGCTCCTCTCGGGCATGCTTCGCCGCGGCGAAGGATTTCCTTCGCCGCGGCGAACTCTTCGTATCAGCAATGCCAGATCCGGATCAGAACGCGAAAATAGAGCTTCTAATCATATGATCCGACCCAGATGGACCCCTAAAACCCTTAGAAACCCTATTTTCGACCATACACTCCATTCCATCTCCTAAAACACCTCTATTCTCCTATCCTCTTGCCTCTCCACCTCCATCTTCTTCCCCATCCATTTCCTTCATCTTTCATTCACTCCATCTCAATTCCTTCCACTCCGAGCTACTATGGCTGACGGATTCACTTCAGTTGGAGCTTTTCTTGAAGCTATGGAGAGCTAGGGTTTATCAACTCTTGAAGAATGGTGGTGTGGCTTGAGTTCCTAAGCTTCAAAGGGGAGTTTTAGTTTTAATCTTCAGTTTTTAGCTAGGCATTTATGATTTCCTAGGTCTAGGAATTGTAAACTCTTAGTTAGATACTTTGATTAATTCTGTAATCAGTGGTTACTGATTATCTTTTGTATATTGGATTGATTGATGTTGAACTTTGAGCTTAAATATATGTAGTTGCATGTATGCTTAATGTCTCTCTCATGATTCTCTCTTATCTTGCCTAGTTGTGTTTGGGTATTGAGTTGATTGTGTGTTTCATTAAGCCATTTGCATGATCATTCCAATTTACACATTAGGGAAGCTAAACAAAGTTTACATTAATGAGTTCATTAATGTAAGCTTTGGACTCATTGAGTTAATGAGGTTCATATTAAGAAAACCTAATGGATTTCTGAAACTCCCAATATTTAAGTGAACTATGATTGCCATCAAAACCATTTTTAAGAGATTTCCTATCAATCATTTCCATTACATCATTATTATCTTAAAACACCAAAAATATAGTATCTTAGGTTTGTTTTCATTGCATTTAGTTCAGGCACCATTCATTTAAATGTTAAAAACCCAAAAACCCCATTTCATTGCATTGCATGGCATTTAGTCTAGCTTAGGTAATTAATAAAGGCTCCCAAAAGTGAAACAACTCGAGTTTGCACTATACTGCATAGCTTGGATTTATCTTTGATTGAGAACCCCAGGGCGAACGATAACTAAGGCTCTCTTTCAGTACTCTCCAAGATTGATTTATGATCAGGATATCACCAGGTGAGGATAAAGGTTAATGATGTTCTAGAGACTGCTTTTAAGACCCGATACGAACACTATGAGTTCTTAGTGATGTTGTTAGTTTAATGAATGCCCTTCTACTTTCATGGATTATATGAACTGGATTTTTACCCGTACTTGGACCGGTTTGTCATAGTCTTTATCGATGACATCCTTGTGTACTCCAAATCTCAAGAGGAATATGAGCAACAATTAAGGACTGTTTGAGTACACTAAAGGAGAAATAGCTCAATCTGAGTAAATGTGAGTTTTAGTTGGATGAAGTTAGATTCTTAGGCCATGTAGTTAAGCAATAAGGTATGGTCATGGATCCCAGTAAAGTTGAAGCAGTACTCAATTGGGAACAGCCCAAGACGGTAACAGTGATAAGAAGTTTCTTAGGACTGGCAAGTTACTACAGAACTTTTCTAGGATTGCCCTCGCTAACCAAGCTTACTAAGAAGAATTAACAGTTTGTATAGGATAATAAGTGTGAGGCGAGCTTTCAAGAGCTGAAGCAAAGGCTAACCTCCACTCTAGTATTAGTGATCCTTGATTCGACACTACCGTATATAGTGTGCACAGATGTAAGTAAATAGGGATTGGGATGCGTACCGGTGTAGCAAGGCAGATGCCTCACAACAGCTAAAGTCTCATAAGGAGAATTATCCCACACATGACCTAGAGCTAGCAGCAATTGTTTATGCCTTAAAGATATGGAGGCATTATTTGTATGGGGCAACCATAAAACTGCTCTACAATTATAAGAGTCTCAAGTACCTGTAAGATTAGAAAAAGCTGAATATGAGGTAAAGAAGATGGATGGAACTACTCAAGGACTATGACTATCGGATCAAGTCGAGAAAGGCCAATATAGTGGCTAATGCCTTGAGTAGGAAGATAGTGCAGGTAGCAACCTTGATGATCAAAAAAGGTTGAATTGTTAGACGTTATTAGAGATTAGGGTCCTATCTATCAGATGTAGTTGACATCTGATGAAGCAGAAGGAGCAAGAATGGAGGTCTTGTTGACTGATCAGATTGTGAGAGCTCAAAGAAGGGATGAGTTAGCAAGGACCTTTCAAGGTAAGGTATTAGACCATAAGACAAGAGATATTGAAATCTCAACTAAGGGAATATTAAAGTATAGAGGAAGAACATAGGTCCCTCCAATAAATGGTCTCAGGAAGCAAATTCTTGATAAGGCATATAAGAGCAAGTACACGATTTATCTAGGAATGACTGAGATGTACCAAGACCTTAATGAAAGGTTTTGATAGCCCAGTATGAAATGAGATTCACACAATATATGACAAGGTGCCTTATGTGCCAAAAAATAAGGATAGAGCACTAGAAATTGTCAAGATTTCTGCAAACCCAGATCTCCCAAAGTGGAAATGTGATATCATTTTCATGGATTTTATGGTAGGATTATCTCATACGTCGCCAGGTTACGACACGACATGGGTCATAGTTAATAATTGACAAGTCGGCCCACTTCCTGGCTATTAAAGTTAAAATATTTGCTAGAGAAATTAGTAAGGTTATACGTTAAGGAGGTCGTTAGACTTTATGGGGTACTAAAGGACATCGTACCAGATAGAGACCCATGGTTTACGTCCAGATTCTGGAAAAAGATACAAGAAGCCATAAGAATCAAGTTAAGTCTTAGTGTGGCTTATTAACGTAACTAGATGGGCAAACAAAGTGAATGATCCAAATCCTGGAGGACATGTTGAGGGCATATGTTTTGGATTTTAAAAGAAACTGGAATAAGTACCTGCTATGGGCATAGTTTGCTCACAATAGTAACTATCATTCCAGCCTTCAAATGGTCCCGTTCAAAGCTTCACACGAGAGAAAGTATAGATCTTCGATTTGCTGGATAGAACTTGGAGAAAGGGATGTTGAGGTCCAAATGCAACTGATTGAACCTCTGAGCAAATACAGTTATTTAAGCAGAAGTTGCTTATAGCTCAGAGCAAATAGAAAGTTACGCTAATAGTAGGAAAAAACCATTAAAGTGGAAAAGTTGACATTGAAGTATGTAGGACCATTTGAGATTTGGAGCTATAAGTCTTGATTAGGATATATCTAGACATACTAATTAAGGAAAAAGAAAGGGACATTCTCCTCGGATAACCTCTAAGTGATAGTCAAATTAGAGATTTAGCCCTGAAATTTCGAGGACGAAATTTTTAAAAGAGGAGGATAATTATCACAGCTCAATTTTTAAGCCTAGAAGCCCTAAAAGTAGCCTAAAGAAGGTAGGCTACTATGCCCCTTTCGAGAAGAAGTCCCAAAGATGAGAAAAGAAGTCAAAGCAGTTTCAGGGATTAAAGTACAAAGTAAAAGTTTTCAAGGGCTCAAGTATAATCGAGGCTAGAGGCTCCAGTAAAGTCTTAAGGGCCTAGAAAGAGAAAAGAGAGTAGAAACAGGCTAAGGGTTAAGTTAGAAACCTCAAAGAGATGGTTGTATGAAGTTAAGTCCAAGCAAGGATTAAACTGTAAATTCAGAAAGTTACGGCCAACAGGGGTAAAAATGGAAGGTATACAGAAAATTCTAAGAAAATCCTAAAAAATAGAAAATAATATTCCAAGACTCTTTTGTGAAGAGAAATGACAAAAATACCCTGGAGGCAGCTTAAAGGGAATTTATAAGGTTATGACTAGTAAAAAGTATACCATTTGAGGTAATTATTTAAAATAGCAAGAGACCTAAAAAATGTATGCAAAAATGAGGTTAAATGGTTGAAAGGTTGTACTAATTGATAAAATTAGTCCCGTAACCAAAAGGCTAGTGGAATTGTTTTAATAAATTAAAAAGCTGATTATGTCGATAAAACAACATTTTAGTTAATGATTTTTATGCAAGGCTTAAAGGAAGTGTTATGGCCTGAGAAAATTTATAAGTATTCTCTAGAGCAAAAAGGAATTTATGGAGTAGACAGAAGGTTGTCAAGAAAGTTGGAGAAATGTGGGCCAAGTAAATTAGAAGAAGACTTAAGGATTAAGTTTTGATCTAATGGCTAGGATTCAATCTCCCTTCTCCTCCACCAAATTTGTGACACTTGGCACCTTCTAGAAGAATGATGTAAGGATGATGTAAGGAGGTGATGCAATGATGATGTAAAAGTCCACTTGAACTTCCAAATTTGCCCTTACTTCTTCTATTGGCCACCAAGGGCATTTTGGTCCATCCAAGCCAAAGTTTTGGCTATAAATAGACACTCCCTCCCCCTTCATTTCAGCCAAGATGGAGAATAAGAGGGGAAATTCTTGCCATTTTGATTCTTGAAGCTTAAATCAAGATGAAGATACCTGCTTTGATCAACCAAGTTTGGATCTAAGGTTAGTAAGTTGTTCCCTCTTGTTTCTTGCCTTGACTCTTTGGTTTTTATGGTTGAAAGGTTTAGTTTCCCTTAAGGCATGATGCTAGCCAAATTATATAAAGTTAGGGGAAGGAAGTTTTGATGTTATATCTAGTTAAAACCCATTCATTCAAGGTTGTTTCAAGTGGTTTTGAGTTGTTGTTTAAAAGATTTCATGGTTGTTTCTTGAAGGGTGCTATTTGGCCAAGCTATGATCTGTGCCCTAGGATGAGAATTTCATAGTTTTGATGCTTGCATTGTGTTTAAAATGAAAAATGGTATATGGTGAGCCTAAAGAACAAGTATTAGAAGCATTAAAATTAAAGTTAGAATTTTTAGAGTTATGAACCCCCTATTCGGCCAAAACAGATTGGAAGGAAGGGTTGGATTTTCTTTAATCTAAGCTCATATTTAGATTTCTTGGGTAAAATTGTGTAGGATTAGCCTAAGAGAATAATTTTTACAAAGCTAGAACATCAATCCAAAATTAAGAGGAAATGTTAAGTTCAAGCGAGTTAGTCTTGAACTTTATGTAATCTCTTGGTCCTAATAGTTTGTTTAATCAATGTGACTATGTTTAGGACCTTGGAACATCCAAGAGGATATTTATTGATGTTGAACGAAAGTCCTTATGGTTGGAAAGTTAAGGGAATCAAAGGAAAAACAAGCGGAAAACTTGAAGTACAAGGTAGTGAACTTACCCTTTATGTGCTTGATGTGGTATGTTTATGTGTTGGTTTGTATTTGTTGATGTTTGAATGATATTGTGACATGATGATTGTTGCTGAAAATGCTGTTTTTGATATGTTTACATTTTTATACCAAGCATAAAGCATGATGGCATGTCACTAGTTAATTTAAGTTTATGGAAAAACTACATACCATACACTAGCATCCAACTTGTGCATGTATGTGGTAATGTTTGCTACTGCGATTCTCTCAAATCTCATCTCCTCACTAACCAACCATTTAAGTCAATTAATGGTGGGAAATAATGGCATGAGAAGCAGGGAGAAGAAAGTGGAGAATTGTTGATGTTAATGAATAAGGTTAATGTTTAATGTATATTTCTCCCATTTTGTAAATTATGTTTTTGGATGTCAATGATGCCATGTATTTAATTATAATGTTTATGGCATGAATGAAAGTGTATGAGTATGAATGGAAAAGAGCAAACCCAAGTCATGTATGCCAAAGAAATAAGAAGAATTAAAGTAAAGAGCGGTTAAGGGATAAAACGTAGGTTCTAGAGCAGTTAGGTTCAAGCTCCAGTTTGACCAATGAAATGAATGATTAAAGCCATGAAATTTGGCATACATATAGTACACATCTCAAGCTTTAAAATGAGAGGTATATCACCTCAATTGGTTGTGTACACAAGGAGATATGAATTTCCAAAGTTGAGGCACAAAATCTGAAAGTTCCAGGTTTTACCAAGTGAATAGTAATTTTTGTTGATTAAATTGTACGAACTGGCCAAAGATAAGTCCTATTAGATTTTTTTTCCCCTTAAATAGCATTGAAAGAGATTTTTGTGAAAATTTAGAACACCTCCATATGATTTTTTTATAATTAGTTATGATTTTTCAAAGTTAGACCTGAAATCTGAAAAATGTGCAGTGAACAGTAATTTTCGTAAATCAGCATCCAGTTACATTTTTATGAGCTTAAGGCCATCCAGAGTGGTCTAAAATGACTCTAAATGGACTCTAAGGTATGATATAAGTAAGGTGTGGCAAGGAGCAGCCATGTAAACATTCATCATAGCTCAACTACATAATCGCAATCATCCATGCATCAATAATCAATACAACATCAATATTAAAGTTAATTAAATCTTACTACCTTGATGCAATTGCACCTTTGGTCTTGGTTCTTGCTCTTTTCCAACACAAATGTCAAATCCAAAATATCACATAATAAAGGGGCAACCATATTACAACTCAAACGACACAAGACTTAATGACAATTCTTAAGTAAACCCTTAACCCTTAATTCTTGAATTTTGGAGCTTTGTTTCCATTAACCTAAAAATTATCCCTTTAGGTCAATCTTGCATAATTTTTCATGTAAAATTTAAATATGAACTCAGATTTGTGAAAAGAAAATTCCTTCCCTCTTAAAAAGTGTTGGCCGAATTGTACGATATAAAAGTCCTAAGTTTCAAACTTTAATTCCAATTCTTCCAAAGCTTGTTCTTTAGGTTTACCCTAAGCCATTTTCCATTTTAAATCCAATGAAAGCATCAAAGCTTACAAAATCACATCCTAGAGCATAAATCTAGTCTTGGCTGAAAGGTATATAGAATTTCCATATGAATCAATTTTTCAAATTTCAATGTAATACTACTTGGAACAAGCTATAACCAATGACTTTAAACTAAGTTTAACATTAAGATCATCTTCCCTCCTTTCTAATTAATTTTGGCCAGCACCTCTCCTTAGGGGGATCGACAGTTTTCAACCACCAAACTCAAGAATACAAAGCATAATACAAGGTAGAACATCAAACTAACCTTGTATGAAGCTTATGTGACCAAAGTAAGTAGTTATTCCTTAATTGCACGTCAAGAAAATAAATGGCAAGAGTTCCCTCTATGTTGGCCAAGAAGTATGATTGTGAGGGAGGGAGTTGGCTATTTATAAGCCAAGCCGTAAGTGTTTGCCATCCAAGATCACACTAATTATAACGATTAGGTGTCAAGTCCCTAAGCAATCTTGCTTAATTTCCATCTTGAAAATAAATCTAATTGAAATTGATTTTCCAAAGACAAAATCCTCTCCATACTTGGCTTGACAAGTGGCACAAAATTCTCTCCATTCATGGCTTGATAAGTGGCATAATGTAGGCCAAGTAAAAGTCAAAAAGGTTATTTTCACTTTATCAATATACTTTACACTAAAAATAATTTCTATTTCACAATTATAGTATCCTAGCCACTGTAATTATTTTCTATCAAGTCCATAATACATCCTTATCATCTTTGTCTTTCTGAAATGCCCTCCTTTATTACCATCACAATTTTCTATCAATGGTAAAGAAAAAACTATTTTAATTACCATAGTAATTTCTTTACTCAAGAAGACATTTTTGGAATTTCTGAACATTTAAGGGGCTTCTTTCTACTTCATAATCTCTTATAATTCCTAAGGATACCTTGTGAATTTTTGTGGGACTTAATTATCCTTAAAAGTATTTATTTGGAATTTTCCAATTAAAAATCCCAATTTGGCTTAATCAGCCCTTAAATTTGTTTATAATTTTTCTAAGGGTAATTTGGGAATAAAACCACTTATACTTTGTCATATAATTCCCAAAGCACATTATCCCTCTGTTTCCTCAATTTTTTGAGACTAAAAAATAATTTCAATAATTAATTTTTGACCAAATTTTCTTAATTAGTCAAACTTCCCTAATGACTAAAAATTCAATAATAATTATTTTCCATCATAATTCTAACTTTTTAAGGCTAATATACAGTCCAGGGGGCTTTTTGCTATTTTTCAATTTTATCCAATAATATTTGGGAATTTCCAATATATTTTTCAAAATTATATGAACTTGCCTGTAACTTTTAGAAATTATACTTTTACCCTAACACTAACTTAACTTTAAGAGTTGTGTCATCTCATTTCTTCCTATTATTCTGGCCCTTAAGTGTCTAGGAATATCCTTACTCTTATATACCAAAATACTAGATGTGACACTACAATATGTTTAGAATGAAAAATTATGTGGGATAAAAGCAAGAAAGTAAATTTGGAGGCATTGGAATTGAAAATAAAATTTTTGCCCTAAAACACTATATGTTTCGGCCAAGGCTTGTTTATGGAGAAGGATTTGGACTTTGCTTAAGTTGAGCTTGGAAATGGATTTTACATGCAAAATTATATAGCAATAGCATGTGAAATTAATTTTTGAAAGATTAAAAATCAAGCTTTAAAGTTAGAAGTCAAGGTGGCTTAAAGACAGCAAAGTGTTGATGTTGATTGTGATCATAGCTCTAATGAGTGAATGGCATTGTGTGCTAATGTATTTAGGGTCATTAGACATCAAGAAAGATTAATGAAAAAAGTTGAGCAAGCAACCTAAATGGTTGGAGGCAAAGGGAGTAGGAAGAGGGAAAAAGAAAGCTTAATGACACAAGGTAGTGAACTAACCCTTATTGTGTGCTTAATATGTATGCTTGTGTGTTGATGTTACTTGATAATGATTTAGAATATGAAAGATTAGATTTTGCCCTATTTCTTTTGTATTCTATGATCATGTATGAATGAAACATTGAGCATTAGGCCATGTCATTTTATAAGCATGAAAGCATGAGGGCATAAGATCAAGCATGTCATACACTTGGCATTTGTCTTGCATATACATGGGTAACATTTGCTATTGAGATTCTCTTGAATCTCATCCACCCTTAACCAACCATAATAGGTATGATGTGCAGAGGAAGAGGAATCCATGAAGAAGAATAAAGAAAGAAGAGAAGAAAGGGATAATTGTCCTCATGTACTTAATGTAACCTTTATGTTAATGTATATATGAACATGTCTCTCAATGTTATGTAATGATAAATAATAATGGACTGTAAAGTTGAGGATGGTGATACATGATTATGAATTATACAATGTTAGAATGATTATATGTATACAAGAAATGAATATAAATTGTTCAATTCAAGTAAAAAGGGGATAAACTTCCTGTAATGAGCAATAAACTTGAGAAAGAGTAAGAGTGGTGCAAACCAATGAATTTGCCTTTGAAACTTTGTGAGACATTAGTAAACATCCCAAGCTTTAAAACAAGTAATATATTACTTAAAATGGATGTGTGGGCTAAGAGATATGATTGCTCGGGCAGATAAACTAGAAAGTATAGTTTTTACCAATTTGAATAGGAAACTTTCACAAATTAACTGTATGAAATTGAGAAGGGTTTAGGTCATATGTATATTATTCCTCTATAGAAAATTGAAAGAGTATTAAATGGAGACTTAAATCACCTCAATACGATTTTTCTATAATTACTTATGAATTTTCAAAGTTGGACCAAAAATCTGAAATTAACTACTGAATAGTAAGCCGAGAATTAAATTTCAAATTTTCACACTGCTGGCTTATTTTGTGATCTGCCCGAACCCAATGCTTCCACATGTGTACTAAAAAGGGTAAATGGAGGGATATTTCATTCTAGATTTAGACGCTACTATCCATGATAGAAAAGTACCAAACTAATAGAGATAAGACCTTTCATGGATATTAAGAAATCAACTATCTTATGAACACATAATCAAATAAGGGTCATATCACATGCAAACAATGTTAAATAGGAGTACTTCTTGTCTAACATGGTTATTAAAATTTCACGCCCCTGATTAACAAGTTATAGTCATAGGATATAAAGTAAGGCTTTAAGCCTTTCAACACCATTCAACTTGAATGCCAAAGCCTGGAGTAAATAATTTAATGCAAATAATTTAATTTTAATCATATCATATTGAATGTAATAATGTTATAAACTTAAAAATGATAACTTACTTTTCCATAAGGGGTACTAAATAACATGGAAGGTTGCTATCAATGATTGTGTTCATTATATGCACCCTCCTCTTGTGTGGAAGGTTATAAAGCTTTTGTACTTTTTAAGGATGCATGAAGCCAAATTTGTCCCCCACTCTGTTTTACTAGGCTTCACAGTGGCATAGACTGTAATGGAAATGAAATAGAAATTAGCATATGAACATAAGTATAAAGGGTTAATATAAATTTTGGTCCCTCAAATATGGGCTCATTTCAGTATTAGTCCCTAGAATTTCAAATGTGATGTATTGGTCCATGGAGTTTTGATCATTTGAAAATGTTGTTCCTTAGTAGCTTCACCCCATTAACTTTGTTTGAGATGGCATTAATACTGTTAACATAATGAGGCGGACACATAAGCTGGCTCATGTATCTTGTTTGTTATTTTAACCCTGAAAATGAGGAATCTAAAATAGACCATGGGTCAAACAGGGTAGCTAATAGATAGACGAAACAACTTTTGAATTGAAACCAGACCGGGACCGAACTGTAATTTTTAAAATATCTGATCAATATTGAATAAAGTGGGAATGTAGACCTAAAATTCTAGAAAATTCCTAAAAAATTATGAAAAATAGAGTAAAAGGTACAAAATAGTATTTGAGGCCAGAAAGATAAAAATAATTCATTTTGGAATTTTCTATATTTTCTTAAAATTTTGGCTAATTAAAGAAAAATTGGACAAATTGAATTTTTCAAAATACATGGGGGCCTCAATAATTCATGGAAAATTTAGAAAAATTATTTGAAAGGTTATTATGAATTTTAAAATTGTTCCCAACCTCTAAAGATGTAGACGTTAGCTTTAAATTATTTAAAGCTGAAAACTATATTGGTAAAGGGTCCATTTCGGGAAAAATTCAATTGAAAGAGTTATAGGCCAAAATAAAATCAAAAAAAATTAAAGGAACCTCTCCTTATTAAAAGAAAGTTAGTGGTACAAGAAAATGAATTTTTGGAGACAGCCAATTTAACAGAATCTGAGAAAAATTTAACCAATGTCGTGAAATTACATAATGCAATAGCGATAAGCTTGGTGGGGCCAAATTTTCCTCCATTCTTATGGCCTATATTGCCCCATTTATGGAGGGTGAAGACCTAGATGGAATAATACAATTTGTTGAGGGATAGAATTGGAAGATTGAAATTTTGAATAAAATATGTGTGAATTTTTGTGCATGGGAGCTTGTGTCCTATGAGGTAGCACCTTCATTCAATTTGGAGGACACCTAAGGGGGTATGTGGCATCTTGAAGAAGAAGGAGAGAAGAGATGAAGCCATGTGTCCTTAGGAGAAAATCAAGGGTTAAATAAGTTACCACATGGTAAATTCAAGTAAGCTCTATGTATACCACTTCCTCTCCTCACCAATTACTCTTTTCGACCAACTAGAGGAGCTTGAGAGGTAGAAGAGTTTTTGGCCAAGTGGAGAAGAGAAGGAGAGAAAGACCAATGTGAAACCAAGTGATTTCAAGCCACTAATCAAGATAAAAGCACAACTACTCTATCTAGTGTTTGATTTCCTATGGATTAATGGTTTTAAACTTGGTTTTAGTGGAGTCTAATGGTTGGAAATCCCAAGGGCTGATGCTACACAAATTGCCCCATGATGGTTTATGATTGATATTAAGTTGTTATATGGATTAAAGGATAGGAAATGATTGTTTGACAATGATTAAACCTTGTTGTTTGAAAGATATCAAGTTGTGCGCATTTGGGACACCATTTGGCTAAGAGGGAAATACTATCCTAAGTTTGATTTTTGTTGTTTTGATGCTTCCAAAGGTCATTTTGTGTAGGGATATGTGAAAAACATATGTTTGGAAGCATTGACATTGAAAATGAAATTTTTGAAACCTAAGGGACCATTTGGCCAAACTGATTTGGAAGGGAAGGAGTTGGATTTTGATGAATCTAAGTTTGAAAATGGATTCTACATGAAAAAATTTGTAGGAAGGACTTATAAGAATTATGAAAATAATGACGATGCTAAAACCCTACATTAAAGGTTAAAAAGGTTAGGGTTTTATAAAGGATTGTATAATAGAATGGTATTATTGATTTGGAATGCATTTGTTCCTATTGTTTGATAGGAAATATTGTTTAGCAAAGGGAAACTCAAAATCAAGGAAGAAGGTCGTGTGGATTAAGGGCATAAGAGGTATCTTAGAACTTACAATTTAATGTGTTCTTGCTTGGTTGTTACTTTGTATAATTTCTTGATTATGTGCCATGTTGTGGTAGAACTTATTGGATGATAATATGCTTGATTGGTTGTATTGTATGCCTTGGTAAGATGTACTAGTACATTTATATTTAGAATGGTTTTATACCCTCTTTCATGGCATGAAAGTTAGTTGAATACTTTATGAAATTATATGTAACATGCCTAGCTCGATTAACATTATGACTGTAATTCTTTGCTACTGAGATTTCTATGAAATCTCATTCCTCTCTATATCCAAATAACACTAATAGGGGCTACAAGTGGTCTTGGTAAAAGCAAGGAGGTGGTCACATCTTAAGAAACATTTTGATGACGCTTTAATAAACTCTATGTTATAATGTCATAATAATTATGAAACAATGTGTGGTTAACTATTTGAGACTTGTAACCTATGTGGATATGCTTATTATATGCTATGAATTATGGTTGCTTGAGTTATTAATGTTATGGCAAGTTAAACTCTCAAAGGGTAAAAGTTGACCTAAGTTGAGTTAAAGTTTGACCACACGTGATTTTGAGCAAATGAAAGAATTTGGTCATGAAATTGAGCATATCAATAGATCTCATTTTTAGCTTTAAAATGAGTGATAATTTATAAAAATTAGAGTTTTGTCCAAAAATTTATGCCTTTCCAAAGTTAAACATAAATTTTGAAAAATTAAAAAATTGACCAAATGAACAGTACTTTTTGATGATGGAATTGACCACACTTGAGCTAAGATCACACTCTAGAAGTATTTTTTCTTTTAAGATCTTGCATTTTGATTTTTCCAGAATTAATTATAATTTTTCAAAGTTGAGGCTAAATTAGGGTTATAATGAATAATAACCCCAAAAAAGAAATTTAAAAATTCAAAATTTTCTAACATAAGGACTTATTAAATGGCTCCAATTGCTTCCACTTGACATAAAATTGGGTAGTAAAGCAAGGTGTCACATTGTTAATTATGACTTAGAGAATGAAGAACTTAGGACTGACTAGGAGCCAGACAATGTAGTAGAGACATGGACAAAGTAGTTTTTGAAGTGAAACCTAAGCAAGGACCAGTGATTCACAACCTTTTCGTCAAGCCCTTGGAGGTTAAATCAAAATTTTATCCAAGGATTGCACTATAGGATGCAACCCCTGATCATTCACTTAATCGGAGCCTAAAATGAATATATCTAAGCTAACTTAAATGCCATGCAATACAAGCTAATAAGGAAAAAAGGGTTTTGATTTCTTCAAAACATTTATTGAACTAAATTAAATTGAAAAAATATTTTTTGGATTTAAGGGGTATGAAAAATAGAATGATGAAAAACAGGTGATTTAATAGTGATAAAATCCTCTTGAAAGTGAGCTCTGGTTATCATAGTTCAAAATTAATTGTTGTGGGAGTAGAAATCACTAAGTTTCAAAATGATAAACCTTAAAGTACTCTTTAAGTCTAGGATCTTAATCAATGGTACACTATTTCTTTAGACCCTGTGAAGTGCTCTTAGTGTGTGTAGTAGGATGAGCCAATGCAACAGGTCAAATTCAATCCAGAATCAACTCATTATCAAACACAACCATGCAAGATAAGAGAGTATCAAGAAGATTACATTGGACATATATGAAACTACATATATTTAAGCTCAAAGTTCTACATAAACCAATCCAACTACACATAATGAATATCCATTTCTTATTACAACCACAATCAAGTAGCTCAACTACAATTTATAAACCCTAGACCTAGGAATTTATAAATTCATCGCTAAACCATAGATTAAACTACTCCTCTTCTTAGCTCATTGAACTCCAGCCACTGCTACACCTTCAAGAGGAAGAGAAACGCCTAGCCACACATAGCACTGTAAAGCTTCACAACTGGGAATGAATCTGAGGTACCCATGGTGGAGGTTTTACAGTGGAGGTAGAAGAAATTAGGGTTAGACAAGAGAAGGATGAGAGAGGACGCAAATGGAGGTTGTGTGTCTGAATGAACGATGTCAGTTACCCTAAATAGGGTCTCTAAACTGGTAGTGAGGTGTACTGAGTTGGTTTGAATGAGTGGGTAAGTGAAATTTCAAAAATGGTTCAGGTCTGGGTTGCTAATTCAAGGAGTTCACCATGGCGAAAGAATGACTTCACCGCAGTGAACCATTCCCGAGAGGTATAATGCTTGATGTTGTGGCTTCGCTGCAGTAAAGGCACAAGTTGGCCGTGGCGAACTTTGGCAGTGTTGATGCTATTAAACTTGTGTACTGCATTTTCTTGGTCTTCACTCTTGGCTCCACTTCTTGAGTGCCTTGCAATGAAAAGCAGTGGTTTAAGGTATCGATTGTCCTAAAAATCAATTGAATGTAATTAATGAATAAATATGACAATTTCACCCTTACTACTTCAAAACAAAGACTCTCAATCTCAATTAAGCATAATTCTAACCAAAAAGAGCCAAGAAATGTAACAAAATCCTTGAAAATATCATCAAATAATATAGACAATTTGTGCTCAATCAAATTCCCCTCCACATAGACCTTTGTACTCCTAGATAAAGCCTATAAAATATTCAAAGAGGTACAAGTGCAAAAGGAAATACCAACCATGCTTAGAAATAAGAGTAGATAGTTAGTAAAACCACCTTCTCAGAAATCATCCAAAGTAGAACAAAGAAGCACTAAGAAAACAAACAGTATAAGTGTATGATCAAAGAGATTGAGCAAGAAAAGTTGTCTCAAGCGTATGGGTCTAGCTCTCAACTCGCTTGCCTTTGGTAATTTCACTCTAAAATCTGCTTAGTTCATTCTCTGCCATAAGCTTGTGATAATTCTACCTCTCCACTACAAGAACCATAAATTGCAAACCAAGAGGATTTTCAGGGTTTGTAATGGTTAGCGAAGGCTAAGTGAAATGGATGGAAAGAAGGAAAAAAAATCAAGTACAAAGCATCACAATTAATCCCTCCATGAAACAAGCGTCAATATTTCTTAAAAAAAAAAGGATTTAAAATTTTCAAGATACCACATCCTTTTTTACTATTTATTTCTATCACCAAAATATATATAAAGTTTTAATTTTTTTTGTCACTATTTATTTTCTTTCTTTCTTTGGCTTTTCTCAAATGTTTTCTTCTATTTCTCTATCTTTTCTATTTCCTTTCTTTCTCTTCTTCTTCTTCTCTTCCTTTTTTTTTTAAACTAAAACTGAAAATAAAATATTTACATCTTATTTATATGCATGTACTCAAAGAGATGGTCCAAAAGGGTTGGCAATGGTTAGGTGTTTGGGCTTGTGTTTGGGTAAGAAGGGTTCCGCAATGAATGCCTCTATCATGTTCACAAAATATTAGTCCATCTAGCCTTGATTAAGAATTAAAACAAGTTCTAAAGAGATATAAAATTAAGTAGACTCACACATGTTAATGAATTCAAGCCCAAATTGTCACATCTCAATTTTGACGCCTAGGAGCTCTGGCAGTAGTCTAAAGAAGGTAGGCTACTAAGCCCCTTTTGAGTAGAAGTCTCAAAGATGAGAAAGGAAGTCAAAGCAGTTTTAGGGACTAAGCTGCAAAATAAAAGTTTTTAGGGGCTGAGGTGTAATCAAAGTTAGAGGCTCCAGTAAAAGTTTTCAAGGGCCTAGAAAGAGAAAAGAAACTAGAAACAGGCCAAGGGGTAGGTTAGAAACCTCAAAGGGATGGTTGTATGAAGTTAATTCCAAGTAAGGACTAAACTGTAAATTCAGAAAGTATGGCCAATAGGGGTAAAAATGGAAAGTATATAGAAAATTCCAAGAAAATCCCATACAATGGAAAATAATATTCTAAGGCTCTTTTGTGAAGATAAATGACAAAAATACCCCTGAGACAGCTTAAATGGAATTTATAAGGTTATGACTGGTAAAAAGTATACTATTTGAGGTAATTATTTAAAATAGCAAGAGGCCTAAAAAATGTATGAAAATACGAATTTAAATGGTTAAAAGGTTATACTAATTTATAAAATTAGTCCTGTAATGAAAAAGCCAGTGGAATGGCTTTAATAAATTAAAGAGCTGATTATGCCGATAAAAGGGTATTTTAGTAAATGATTTTTATGCAAGGCTTAAAGGAAGTGTTATGGCCTGAGAAAATTCATAGATACTCTGTAGAATTAAAAAAAAATTTATGGAGTAGACAGAAGAATTTTTTGAGCTCCAGAAGGCCATAAAGAAAGTTAGAGAAATATGGGCCAAGTAAAATAAGAGGAAACTTAGGGAACAAGTTTTGATCCAATGGCTAGAATCTAATCTCCCTTCTTCTCCACCACTTTTGTGACACTTGGCACCTTCTAGAAGAATGAGGTAAGGATGATACAAGAAGATGATGCAACGATGATGTAAAAGTTAACTTAAAGTTTCAAAATTGTCCTTACCCTATCTATTAGCTACCAAGGGCATTTTAGTCTATTCAAGCCAAAGTTTTGGCTATAAATAGGCACTCCCTCCCCTCACATTTTGTCCAAGCAAGGAACCATAGGGGAAACTTTGTCACTCTTGCATTTAGAGAGAGAAAGAGCTATTTCTAGTGCGAGAAAGTCTACATAAGTTCAAGAAATCACCAAGGTAAGCTCCTAAGCTCTTTGATAATTATTGTGGGCTGTTTATATATGATTTTGTGTAGTTTTGGATGGCCATTTTCCATGGGGAGATGCTACTAAAATTTTGAAAATTATGGAAGGTTTTATCAAGGGTTTAAAGCATAGACAACACACTTGAAAAGGATAGGTTTTGTTTAGTTTTGAATGAGTTTTGAAAAGAAAATCCCACTCCTATTTATGATGATTCAATTCAACCAAGGAGAGAGAATGGGGTTAGAGTTGGATTTGATTTAATTTGATGCTTCCAACATGTTTAAATGATGAAATGGGGTAGGAAAACACCAAGAAAGGAAGCTTGGAAGCATTAAATTTGAAAACGGAAATTTGGCTTTCAAGACACCCTATTCGGCCAAAATGAGATCTATAGGGAGGGATTGGATTTCCATGAATATAAGTGAATATTTAGATTCCTTGGGTAAAATTGTGTAGGATTAGCCAAAGAGAATAATTTTTACAAAGCTAGAATGTTAATCCAAAATTTTAGAGAAAATATTGAGTTCAAGAGAGCTAGTCTTGAACTTCATATAATCTAGTGGTCTTAATAGATTGTATGATCAATGTGACTATGTTTAGAACCTTGGAATATTCAAGAGGATATTTGGGGATGTTGACCGAATGCCCATATGGTTGGAAAGTCAAAGGAGTCAAAGGAAAAGTAAGAGGGAAGCTTGAGGTGCAAGGTAGTGAACTTACCTACTGTCATTGCTTGATGTTGTATGCTTGTGTGTTGCTGTGTACATATTATTTGAATGTTATTGTGACATGTTTTAGCCACTGTAATTTTTATTCATGATGAGTAGATTATGTCTCCATGGCTATGCATTAAGAAGTTAGCTTTAACCATGCTAATATGTCACTAATTAACAAGAGAATAAACAAGTTGCTTGTAGTGCATTAGCATCTATCTAGCATGATTAATATGGTATTGTTTGCTACTGAGATTCTCCCAAATCTCACCCCTCCCTAACCAACCATTTAGGTCAATCAATGTTGGGCACTAATGGCATGAGAAGCAAGGAGAAGAAAGTGGAGAATTATTGACGTTAATAATTGAGATTATGTTCAATGTATAATTCTCCTACATTGTAAATTATGTTATGAATGCCATCAACACAATGTATGTGTTTAGAATGTTTATGGCATGAATGAAAGTGTATGAGTATGAATGGGAAAGATCAAGCCCAAGTTTTACATCCTAAAGAAATAAAAAGAATTAAAGCAAAAGTTAGTTAAGGGATAAAACGTAGGTCCTAGAGCAGTTAGCTCGAGCTTCAGCTTGACCTATCATATGAATGCGTTAAACTATGAAATTTGGTAGACTTATAGTACACATCTCAAGCTTTAAAATGAGAGGTAAGTCATTTCAATTGGATGTATACACAAGGAGACATGAATTTCCAAAGTTGAGGCACAGAATCTGGAAGTTCTAGATTTTACCAAATAAACAGTAATCTTTACCCAATAAACTGTACAAATTGGGATAGGATAAGTCCAATTGGATATTTTTTTCTTAGAGAACATTAAAAGAGCTTTCCGTAGAATTTGGAAACACCTCCATGCGATTTTTCTAGAATTAGTTATGATTTTTCAAAGTTGGACATGTAATCTGAAAATGTGCAGTGAACAGTAAGGTGTAGTAGAGACTTCACTGGAGTCTCTAACTTTCTCTTTTCTCAGTCCCAATAAACTTTTCATTTATGATTTAGTTCCTGGGAATAACTTTGTCCCTCCAGGGAACCTCTGGGACTTTTGCCAAAAAGGGTCTAGTAGCCTGCCCATTTTAGACTAATTCTAGTACTTCTAAGCCTAAAATTCGGGATATGACAATTCTCCCCCTCTTAAAAGAAATTTTGACTTTGAAATTTTTGGGTCAAACCTCTACCTTTACCCTTAATGAGAGGTCAACTAAGGAGAATATCCCCACTTATACTTTACTTCGCCCTTTTCAACTTCTCATTATACCATATTATCAAGTTTCCATCCTAGAATTCATACTTACATAGCTTTCTCTTTCTTACTTTTCTATCATTTATATGAGCATGGCCTTTTCTTTTACGTATTTTGTCATCACTACTCGCATTCTTCCTATACTTTAGGCCCATTCTTTCATAATAATCCCATGACAGTGTACCAGTCTTTATGGTATTTTACTATGCCATGGCATTTCAAGTTCTTTTAACATTGCCTTTATCAGGTCTTTTTAGCAGACTCTACCATTCTCATACTATCTAGTCCCTAATATTATCAAGTATCTAAGCATTATCGGGCTTTAGGTATGATCGTTAACTTATTTATCTCTCTCTATATATCAGTTCCCAGTATAACCATAAACTATCACTTTCTTATTTATTTTCATTCAACTCTATCCTCAAGAGAGATCTTTCCTGACTCTACTCTTTCTAACTTCTTTTACCGCCCGATCAGCCATTTCTATGATTAGATATTGATCATCATACACTGATCACATCACATAACGAATATTTAATCACATTGCTGTGTTGTGTCTAGGCCAAGCACCTAATTCATCATCAATTCTTCATTCAATATCATCTAATCTCTATCCCTCTTAGTGTACTATCCCTTAGGGGTTTCTACCTTTATTCAGGGATTTAAACAAATGCCAAACATCTTATCATGTTACCTTGCCTTTATTGAGGTCACAATGATTACTTGAGGCTTAGATTGCTACTCGGTTTTCCTATTGGGGCACTAACTCATACCCCTAACTGGCTCACTATACTCTTAGCCACTACCCTATGGGAGAGTCCTTTGACTTTGACTCATACCCTGGTCAAGCTTTCTCAGCTTAACTATTCCTTTCTTGAGGGGGAGTCTCTTAGCAGTGACTACCTATCTCTTAGGTTACTTTCTGTCATTCCTTACTTCTCCTCTATATCCATTTCCCTTGGAAAAATCACCTCAATCTTTTAACCTTAGTTGTACCAATCTTAGTAATTCATTACTTCCTAGGCAAAGTTTTCTCTCACACTAGGCTTCGCTTGAATTAATGCTCTGTTTATATCTTGGTCAGAACCTTTACTAGAACCTCTGTTCTACTTAAACATTTGCCAGCACCTTTACTCTGATACCAAAATAAAACATTCTTTCTTTAACCCCTTAGAGTACAAGTTTGAAAGTGTTACGATTTAAGCAATTCATAAAACAAGCTCGTAGATTGAAAACTTGCAATTGGTTCATGGGTTACTATTCATTGGTTAAATTCCAGATTTGTAGTCCAACTTTAAAAAAATCATAATTAATTGTAAAAAAATCATATTGAAGTAGTTCAAAATTATATTTAAAGCTCTTTCAATTCTCTATAGGAAAAAAATATAAAACTGAATTTAACCCTTGTTGATTCATATAGTTTATTCGTTGAAATTTACTATTTATTTGGTCAAAACTGTACATTCCAGTTTCTCTGCCCTTAACTTTGATCAAGCATAACTCCTAGTACACGCATCCATTTTAGGTTATCTACTACTTATTTTAAAGCTCAGGATGTGTACTTTAACCACAAATTTCATGGGCAAAATCAATCATTTGCTTCAATTCCACTCTGTCTCAATTTTGTTGCTCAATTAGGGATAGCTTATTCTCTTGACTTGCATTAATAAATAATAATTAATTCTTTTCTTGCATAGTACCATTCTATTCATGCATTAGCCATTCCCATACAACATTATAGCCAATTATACAAGCTATCATCATCATTTATCATCACATAACATGAATGCCATATTTATATCATACATTATCATACAAATTATACAATTTAATACATGAATTTCTTGAATTCTTTTTCTCTTTTCTTGCTTCCACTTCATGCATCTTTTGCTTAATCATTATCACCTATAATGGTTGGTTAAGGGAGAGTGAGATTTAAAAGAATCTCAGGAGTAAATATTACCATCAATACATGCAAGATAGATGCAAGTGTATGATATGCTTACTTGATCTAGCTCATGCTTATTTATAACATTTTCTGATGCTTAATATTTCATATAAACATGCATGGTGTAACATCCCAAAACCTGAAACCCTAGTGATGGGAATGTGAGGAAAGAGATATGATTGATAAGTATAAGGTGTGAGTAAAACATGGAAACCCAAAATGGGACGAAATTGACTTTATCAGGTCCTTAGGGGCAAAACGGTAATTTTGAGAAAAGTTCTTAAAAATTTCCTAAAAATAGAAAAAGGTGGAATAAGGTGTTTTTGAGTCACATATGATCTTTTGGGAGTGAAAATAGCCCAAAATAAACTTTGGTCAAAATTCCCAAACAAATAGTTATTTTTGGGAAAATAGGGAAAAATAAAGGGTAATTTAAGGGGTATAATTATTTTAATTACTTAAGGGGCCAAAAAATTCAAGGAAAAATATAGATACACTCTCTAGGAATATATATGAATTTATAAAATTATTTTCAAGTATTGGAAATGTGGGAAATAATTTATGGGGAATTTACTTTTGAATTCCCATTGGTAAAGACCCGATTTCGGAGAAAATGTGAAATAAATACCTGGAGGTCTTGAAAAATTTCAAAAAATTTTAGATCACACTTTTGGAATAAATAGGGATTTATCATGAAAATAAATAGAATTTTTGTAGCCTTTAGCTATTTTTCCTAATAAGGGGCAAGAAATTGGGTATTATGTGACCAAATGAATTTTTAAATTATCCTAACCAATTCCATTACTTCCTAACCAATTTTCTCCATTTAGTTCCCTTATAACTATCCCCAAAAACGTTCTCCCCAGCCCAAGAAACATTTGGAGCAATTGGGTCAAAAAATCTCAACCATTGGATCAACTCTCTTGAAATTAAGTCAAAGCATGAGTGTCTAGGATTGCCCCCTCATTTTGGCCGACTTATGCACTTAATTTTAGGGCAAAAATCAAAGGGCAGGTTTTTGGACAGCAAATGAGGTCTATAAATACCCCTATATTTCACTCAAAATTAGGACAAAAAGTTGACAAAAGAGGGGAGGTTTTGCACAACTATTTTCTTGGCTTCCAAACACCCTTCAAACCACTTCCAATCCAAGGCTAATCATCAAGCTTTAATCCAAGACTCCTTAAGGTACGTTTAGGATTTAATTTGATGCATTTTTAATGGCCAAATCATGACTAAAATTGAGGGAGAAGTGTTGTTCCATTTCTGTTTTGTTGGAAGTTCTAGGAGAGGATAGTAATTTGAGTTATGAGATTGTGTTGTTGTGTTTGGTGCTATTTTGGAATGGATTATGGAAAGGAAACCTCTTAGGGTGCAAGAACATTGTTTTGTCCAGACTAAGAACTCAAGGATGGGATTTGATTCCATGTGTTTTAATGGTTCCAATGGATTTGAAATGTGATTTTGTGTAGGTTTGTGCCATGAAAGTATGTTTTAATTCATTGGAATCAAATGTGGAAATGTAGGAACCTAAGGGGAGGTGTTCGGCCATTTTGAATTCATGGACTGAGGATTGAATTTTGATGGTTTTGATGCTTCCATTGAATTCCTTAGGTGTTTCTTTGTAGGGATATGTGGAGAAGTTGAATTTGGAAGCATTAAAAATCAAAGTTGGAAATTTTAACATCTTCCCTTATACAATTCGTTTATATTTTGACCAAAACTTAAGGAAGGGATTAGATTCTGTAAAATCTGATTTGATATTTGAATTCTACATGAAAAATCATGTAGAAATGGCCAAGGAGGTTTCTTGGATCAAAGGGAAAACAATTAGGCCAACAATCCAAAGAAAGGGGGTTTAATGTTTAAGTAATGTGTAATGTGTTTGAATAATTGTTGAATGATTGGCATTGGTGTTGGTTTGATAGGTACCTTGCCAAATCCTCAAGAGAACATCTTGAACTTAAAGGAAATCAAGAACCAAGTGTCAAAAGGTAGCATTGAATTACATTTTAATTGCTTTCTTGCTTACATTGATGTGTTAATGTGCATGTGTGTAAAGTGTGCCATGATGTGACTAAGCTTTGCTGTAAATGTTGATTGCAATGTCTGAATTATGTTGCCTTGGCATCATTTCCTCTGAATATGTGTATGATATCTTATTTTCCATGGCATAAAAGCATGAACACATAAGCAAGATAAATATACAAAAGCATTACACATAGTGTTTGCATGAATACATGATAATTGTGATTCCTTGCTATTAGGATTTCTTTGAAATCTCACTCTTATGTTTAACACCACCTAGGAGGGAGTTCAAGCAAGGGCAATGGCAAAGAAATTGTCCCGAAGGCCTAATGAACAATTAATGTACCCTAGTGTAAATTTTGGAACTTGTTATGTAATATTATGACTTTGGAAATGTTTATTAGATAATAGCTCCTAAGGGGAGCCAAGCATGTATGCCTATGTTTAAACATGTGAAAGTATAGTAGAATGTATGTTCAAGCATATGTTAAGTCCCAAATGATTAAGGACGGGTACAAGGTTAAGAAAGAACCAAAACAAGTGTAGTTAGGGGATAAACTTTCCCTAGAAATGACCAAACTTGGGACATATGAAATAAATAACAAATGTTGAATCTGGACTTGAAATTTGATATACTTATAGATCACATTTTTAGCTTTAAATAAAGTGGTAGATCATTAAATTTGGAATTTTGTGCAAAGAACTATGCCCTTCCAAAGTTGGGCAAAAATACTGGAAATTCCAAAATTTACCAAATGAACAGTATATATTTTCGTAGAAGCTGGCATTGATCTGTGAGGAAATGATGCCCATGATTATTTTTCCTATGTAGAGCATTTCATAAGCTTTGTGTGAGACTTAGAACCACTCCGTTTTGATTTTTTTTTTTACATTTAGTTATGATTTTTCAAAGTTGACCTGATTTTTAGGGGTTACATGAATGGTAACCAAAATCAAAAATTTGTCAATCCTGGTTTTTACCTACTTTAAGTATAGCGTAATGCTTCCAAATGATTCCAAATGATGTATAGTGGGGTTTGAAATGAAGGTGTGACACATGGCCATAGAAAACATCAATGAAAAAGTGTATCATAATTGCATTTACATCACATATAATCATCAAATCACTTAATATACATCAACACACAAGCATACACATCAAGCACACAAGAAAGGTAAGTTCACTACCTTGTATCCTTAAGCTTTCTTCTTGCTCTCTTTTGCTTCCAACCATTAAGGTTGCTTGTTCAACCTTTGTCATTCCTTTTCTTTGATGTCTTATGGCCCTAAATGCATTTTCATTCATTCATTAGACCTATGGTAATCAACAATATCAACACTTTGTTTTCTTTCAACTATATTAACTTCTAAGTTTTGAGCTTGATTTCCAACTTTTCTAAAATTAATTCTACATGCTATTCTCACACAATTTTGCATGTAGATTCAATTTTCAAGCTCAAAATAATCAAAATCTAACTTCTTCCCTATGAACTAGCCTTGATCAAATTGTATGCACTTAGGATCCGAAATTTTCATTTTCAATTCTAATGCTTTCAAACTTGTTTTCTCACCTTTACTCCACACAATTTTTCATTTTAAACACTTTAGAAGTGCCAAAATCATCAAAATCCAATCCTAGCCCTAAGAACCAGCTCTGGCCAAAATATTACTTAAGTTACATAATCATTAAATTCAACTAATTTCAACATAAAACTAGTTGATTGTTGTTCCTTTCAAGCCTTTAAACATTATTCTAACTTCAATTTCATCTTTTCACACACTTAACAATTTCATGCAGCGTGTCCTCTTAGGGTTTCAAACTATTAAAAACTATTAAAATCCATAACCAACCGCAATAACATCAAGAGTAGTGAAAACTACATCAAAAACCATGAACATAACTCATTTTAGAACTTGATCTTGCATAGGATCACTTGGCCTTTCTCTCTCCCTCTTCTTTCTCTCTTTAGAATTCATTTTGCAAGAGTTTTTCCATGGTTTTCATAGGCCTAGGACGAAATAAGGGGAGGTGATCGGACCGGGACGTTGCCTTCCGGGTCATCAAAAATTGTGATTGCACCAGATAATATAGTATAGGGTGCAACCAATCGTTCTTCTCGAGGAGCACTTTATTAGAAAACAACCTAGTCTAAATTGGTAATGAAAAACATGATGATTTGGGTTAAAAAAAGGGGGGATTTCAACTATTTAAGGGTGGTGCAATAAATGTAAAATGCAAAGAATTAAATATTTTTGGTGTTTTAATTGAATGAAGAAATGTTTTGGATTAAAAGGGAATTATGGTGAAACAGTCTCTTGATGATGAAAAATCAGCTATCACTGCCCTATAAAATGATTGGGAGTTTTAGAAAGTCTTTAAGTCTAAAGAAAACCCCAAGTAATCACTTAGGTCCAAAGTCTTAATTGATGAAAACTTACTTTAATCAAAGTTAATTAACATCTCCTAAAACATTGTTGGAAAACACTTAGAGTGTAGATAAACGGATGTGCAAATGCCTTCAGAAAGTCAATCGACAATCACAGAATACCAAGCACACAGATTAATCATCAATAATCACTGATAATCAATTGAACACAAGGATTCAAAACTGATATATTTATATAAATGATCCAACATTAACAGCATCCAATCCAAGTATATTCAATAGTCTAAACATCAGATTTACAATCATAAATCAAGTCTGAAATAGAGGTAGAAATCCCCAAATCTAGAAATATCTAACACAGAATCAAACACAGATTTAGACTGATAACTCCCCTGTTACATCTTTGAGCTCAAGCTTTGTCTTCCATCACCAAGAGGCTAAAGGTTTAGCTTCTCATGTCTTCAAATTGATTGTAATCACTCCAAGTATGAACAACCATAGGTGATGCTAAAAATGGGGTTGGAAAAATGGAGAAGAAGCTGGTTAGAGTGGTTTAATCAGTTCAGAAATACAGAAAATGATGAAGAGATGAAGAAAAATGAAGGTTTTGGATATGGGATCAATGAAGGCTTAAGAGGAGATGATGGTGGTTCAACCCTATACAAATCTGTAGAATGGAGAGTCTTCCTTCATGGTGGCTGCACCCTATAGGTGTAGAAGCTCAGAAATCTATTCCAAAACACATAGCTTCACTTAACTCACTCAGGTCGCGACCTTGGGATTGTCAAATCGCGACTTGGGGGTCCAGGTCATGACCTCATAAGTTTCATGTCGTGACTTGGAAGACAAAGGGCATTCAATCTTGACTTAGCTCTAAAACACATAATTTCATTAAAAGGGCATCCAGGTCGCGACCTCTAAAATCCATGTCACAACCTGGGGAGGCAAAGCACTCCAAACTCTTATGTTTTAGTCCTTGTAACATTGTGGCTCCATCAATACTTTATCTTAGGTCTTAGGTCCTTCTCCAATTGCCTGAAAATCACAACAAAGGAGCTTTGTAAAGACTAACAAATTATAAATCAAGGCAATTACAATTAAGGAAGAAGAATTGACCCTTTTTACCCCTTAAACAGCAAAATGCAATGCATGAATCAATGTAATCAAAAAGCTATAAATGTATGCATAGTGAGGGTAAAAGTATTGCAAAACATCAGAACATACTTGAGAAAACCAAATAAAGATAGGGTTCTATCAGGAGGGGAGGGGGTATATACAGAGTTTGTGAACAAATCCTAGCCATTGACTTTAAAATTACAAGATTAAATCCTGGCCATTCATTCTTTTCTCTTTGTCTTGTGGTGACAAGTGTCCTTATGACATCATGCTTACATCACCAAACCATATGTCTTTAACCCAACTGTACACATGTTTTGCATCCAACCGTACACATGTCTCTTCCATCTAACCATACACTTGTCTCTTCCATGTTCCTTCATCATTTTGGCATTAAAACAAGGAGAAAATTAATATAAAAGTCGTGCAAAATACAGTCTTTAGGCATTCCTTTACCTATCTTGCTATTATGTACTGTATCGAGTACTTTTTCGAGTCCTGACTTCCCTGGGACCACTGGGACATGTTCTGGCATCCTTTTCTCACCTTAAATAAGTTCACATGGCATTATATAACATGCCTAAAGAGAAAGTGATGCTTTTCTCTTATTCTTCTAATAAAATAATTAATAATCTTTATTTTGAAGTCAACTTGACCGAATTCTTTTCGCCGATCCATGACTTCAAGAATCAGTCTCTGGGTACCAAAACTGTCTATTTATCAGGAAAATTTGTCTAATTTTTCTTAAGTCAAAAGTTGTCACACCCTACTAGTGGATTCATTTAGGGTTTAATTAAAACCATTTTGGACCATATTGGATGGTCTTGGGCTCAATTTTATCATAAAAATGCTGATTTTCGGATTTTTACTGTTCATCGGGTAAAAATCTAGTTTTATGGCCCAACTTCAAAAATTCATAACTTAATCTAGAAAAATCGAAATGGAGTGGTTCAAAATTCTATAAAAAGCTCTTTGAATAAAAGTGAAAAAATAATATTGTGAACCAATTCCATTTGAAAAAGTGTCAAGTTTTTGTAGAAGTCACCTCTGTCCATTTGGCAAAAACCTTTTTTTTTCAGATTCTGAACCTTAACTTTGGAAAATCATTAAAAATCGTATAGTTGGCCATTTTTAACGTGCTACCTGTTGATTTGAAGCTCATGATGTGAAATTTAAATATACCAAATTTCGTGTAGCAATTTATTTAGGAACTTAACAAAACATGGCTCTAATTTGGCATCTTGCTTAGGGATTACAGCACCAACCATACATACTTATACATAACCAAATATAAATGTTTTCTCATGGTTCATCACCATATTTATCCTTGGATTTGAACCCTCTCTTTTGATGATTCAGTCCCTAAAATATTAGGTTACATATGGGGGATGAGATTTCAATGAAATCCCAGTAGCAAGATCAATCAACCAAAACATCAACATGTATCAATTACAAGCATTCCAACCTTTTGCTATTAATAAGAAACTACTTTACCTCATACATGTAGCACTCTAACATGCAATAGCCAAGGCACATAAAGTAAGGAGTATAGCTACACAATCATTATCATCATCATCATCTAGCTCAATGACATAATAGCACGTGAAATTGCATAGCAATCAATGCAACACTCAACATTAAGGTCAATTAAATCTTACTACCTTGCTCCAATGCTTTTTGATTTTCTTGTTCTTCTTTCTTGTTTCCACAAATGCCAAACTCTAACATGGTAATCAACAAAAAGGGCAGAAAAATCATCAACCATTCCACATAAAACTCAACAACATAACTCAAGGACAACTTTTGTCCTTTAAAGCTTCCACCTTTGTTCTTTAAATTTTAGAGTTTGGTTTCCATAAACCATAAAAATTTCCCTCTTGACTCAATCCTACATTATTTTTCATGTAGATTCCAAATATCTACTTAGATTTAAGAAAATAAAACTCTCTTTTCTAGTTTCATCTTGGCCGAACCATTATGGTTCATTTTCTAAAAATTACAACGTTAGCTTTAATGCTTCCAACCTTTGTTCTTTAGGTTTATCCTACACCATTTTCCATTTTGACCACAATAGAAGCATCAAAACTTTAAAAAACTCATCCTAGGGTCTAGTTCTTGCTTTAGCCGAAATAAACCTCGGGAGAAACATCAAAGAAAACACTTCAAAAATAACCTACAACCACTTGCAATCACTAGGATCTACCATACTTTGAAGTGTTCTAGCTTGTTGTAACAACCAAACTTCCTCCCCTACTTATTAAACATTTCAGGCAATACCCAAAAAGGAAGAGAACCAGAAATTTCAACCATACAACTCAAGGGAAACAAGCAAGGAACAAAGTAAAATCATCCACTAACCTTAACTCCAAGCCTGCTTGATCCAAGTTTGTAGTTTTTCCCTTGAATCCTCTTCAAGCTCTCTCTTTTTCTCTCTTTTCCCTCTTTGGCTGAAACATGATCTGATTTAGGGGAGGAAAAGCTCAATTAATGCATCAAAATATCCCAATCACCATCATAAATGAAAAGCCAAGTGTCACCTTCCTACTTAATCTTGAAACTTCTCTCCTAATTAAGTAAATCATAATGTAATTAAATTCCAATGTCAAGATCCTCTCCACTTAATGCTTGACACTTGAAAAGCTTTAATTACTCTCTAATAGAGGCTTGACAAGTGGCAACTTGTGGGCCAAGTAAAGTGTAAGACTCTAGTCTTCACTTTATCGATGCACTTTTACTCCGAGTTTAACTTCTTTTCTATAATTACAGTACTATGGCCTCTGTAATTATTTTTTGTCAGATCCATAATTTATTCTGCTCATTTTTATCTTTCCAAATTTTTCTCTTTGTCTCAAAATTAATTTCCCAATAATTAACTAAAAAGGAAAACTAATTTCCTTCTTTTTATTGATTTTTCCACTTTTCAAAGGAATTAGGAAAAAATCTTGAATACTTGATGGTCTTCTTTTAATTTCATAATCTCTTATAATTTTTTTGGGACATCATAGGAATTTTCTTAGGATTTTATTCTCCTTCCAAATATTTATTTGGAATTTTCCAAATAAAAGGCCTTAAACTAGCTTAAATCGCCCTTAAATTCCTTTGTAATTTCTCTAAGGACAATTTGGTCATAAAACTAATTTTATAATCCCATATAATTCTTAAGAAACATTGTTCTTATTTTTTCTTAGATTTTCTGAGGCTTGAAAATATTTTTTTCATAATTATTCTTGACTAATTTGCATTAATTAGTCAAACTTTTCATAATCGACTTAGAAAATTATAATAATTATTTCCCACCATAAATCTTCTATTCCTCCTTATCCTTTTTTAGCCCTTAAATATTTAGGAATATCCTTATTCCTAATTGCCATATTAGTGGATGTGACAAAAGTCAACCTCTAGACATTTGACTTTGACTTTTTCCAGATAATGTATAATTAGGCTTTAAATTCTATTAAAGCCAACCTCTTCGCTTTCTAGGGACAGAATTATTTTTAAAACCTGTGATAATTTCACAAGTATCTTCCTCCATTTTTTTCCAATTATTTGAGGCCTCTCTAATTCCACAAATTCCTTCTAGGGGTATTTTCATCATTTTTAGCCTTATACGAGCCTCTGGACCTTATTCCTATTCTTTTTGGACTTTTCTGAAATATTCAGGCCAACTTTCCATCATTGCCCTTTTTCAACCTGAAACTTTCTAAATTTGTGTTTTAGGTCCCTTCTCGGGCTTAGCCTCAGGAATCCTCTTACTGAGGTTCCTAGTACAATCTTTGGCTCTTAATTACCTCAAATCCTTATATTGAATCCCAGAACTTAACACACAAGCCTTAACATACCATTTCCCATTTTCTAAGATTTTTCTGGGATTTTTGGGTATAATTTTCATTTTTGCCTTTACCAGCCTGAAACTTTACAAAATTATGATTTTCCCCCTAGTTTGGCTTAACCCCATAATTCACCTCATTCAGGCCTCCAACATAACTTTTGGCCTATATTCATCTCTATTTCTTATTCTTGGCCCTTGAGACTTCATTGGAGTCTTTAACTTTCTCTTTTCTTAGTCCCAGCAAACTTTTCATTTACGACTTAGTCCCTAGGAATCCCTCTGTCCCTCCAGAGAACCTCTAGGACCTTTGCCAAAAGGAGTCTGGTAGCCTTCCTATTTTAGGCTAATTCTCGTACTTCTAAGCCCAAAATTCCTGATATGACAAAAGTGATTCGCAAGATATCTATAGCTTGTTTCCCTCAAACAAATAGCGAAATAGAGGTGTCTAACAGGAAGATTAAACAAATCTTAGAGAAGATAGTCAAACTTTCAAGGAAAGATTGTTGCATTAAGTTGGAGGAAGCTTTATGGGCTTATAAAATGGCATATAAAACACCCATAGGGATGTCACCCTATAGGGTAGTTTATGGAAAAGCTTACCATTTGCTGGTTCAACTTGTGCATAAAGCCTATTAGGAAATTAAGGCATGCAATATGGACTTTGAAGCTACTTTAATAAAGAGGAAATTGCAATTACAAAAGCTTGAAGAAGTTCAAATAGAAGCATATGAGAGCTCTAGAATCGATAATGAGAAGACCAAAGTCATTCATGATAAGGGAATTTTAAGGAAGCAATTTAATGTGGGTGAGAAGGTATTATTGTTTAAGGCTAAGTTTAAATTCAAACATGGGAAATTAAAAACTAAGTAGGATGGCCCTTATACTATGACAAAAGTACACCCCTTTGTAATGATTGAATTGATTAATGTGAAGAGTGGCTATACTCTGAAGGTTAATGGTCATTTACTTAAGTTGTATCATCAAACCTTCCATCCCTCTTGAAGCTATAGGTTCCACCTTCTTCTCTTTTATTTGTGCTCTAATGTTTGAATTTATTTTGAAAATAAGTGTGGGGGGAACTATTTTTTGGTAGCTTTGGAAAATCTCTTTGTGTGCTTATTTGTTTTCTTTTTATAGTGATTTCCCTATTTGCATGGCTTTCCACTTTGGTATTGAGGACAATACCACATCTAAGTACGGGGGAAGATGAGTTTGTTACTGGTTTAACTGGATGAATAATAGTGGGACTAGTGTTTGTCTTGTTGATTAAATTAAATAAGTGTTTTTTTTTGCAGCTAAGCATGTTATTTTCTATGAGGAATTATTAGTTTTTAATGATACATTACATGTTTCTATGATTTAGGGCTGTATTTGTTTGGTTGAGTGGTATTTCTTACTAGAAAACTTGGATCCATAACAAGCGCTGCAACAGTTCTCCATATATGTCGTGGGTTTTGCTACAAATTTGTCTCTGTACAAGCTGCCGTGATTGAACCCAAATTTTCTGTGTCATTCCATATCATTTTCAGGGCTTTTATCATGGATTAGTAGCTCTTTTAGTGGTAATTATGCTTAACTTAGATTAAAAGTCTTTGCTTTAAGTTAATGTCTTTTTTAGGATAAAATTGTCATAATTGGTTATTAATTATATTTAATTGATTTTTGGGACAATTAATGCTTCAAATTGTTGCTTTTATTGTAGGACACTTAAGAATTAGAGCCAAGATTGAAGACTAAGAGATTACACAACATGAGAACTAAGAGTATTGAGTTGGGAATTTTCACCGCAGCCAACAATCTTGTTTGAAGACTCTAGAATGTTTATCGTAGCCAATGATCTTGTTTGAAGAAAGAGTAGGAATGTTTCTAGACACTTAAGGGCTAGAATGGTAGGAAGAAATGTGATGATACAACTCTTAAAGCTAAGTGAGTATTGAGGCTTCCACAAGTTTCAAGCAAGTTTATGTAATAATGGAAAATATATTGAAAATTCCCAAAATTTATCAGTAATTATGGAAAATAGAGAAAAGCCTCCTTGATAGTATATTAGGCTAAAAATTTGGAAATATGATAGAAAATAATTATTATTGAATTCTCAGTAATTATGTAGATTGACTAATTAAGGAAAAATTGGTCAAAAATTAATTATAAGAAATATTTCAGAGCCTCAGAAAATTGAGAAAAAATAGGGATAACGTTCCTTGGGAATTATATGACATTATACACATGGTTTTATTCCCAAAATACCCCTAGCAAAATTTTAAAGGAATTTAAGAGCTAATTAAGCTAATTGGGGTTTTTATTTGGAAAATTCCAAATAAATACTTTTGAGGATAATGAAATCCCAAGAAAATTTATAAGGTTTCTCTAGTATTAATAAGAGATTATAAAGTAGATAAAAGTCTTTTATGAGTTCAAAAACTCTAGAAATGTCTTCCCAAGTAAAGACATTATTATGGTAAGTAAATTGGTTTTCTTCTTTACCATTAATAATTACTTGTGATGGTAACAAAGAAGGGCATTTTTGGAAAAAAATGACAAGAATGTATTATAGATTTGACAGAAAATAATTAAGGTGCCCATGATACTATGATTGTGGAAAAAGGATTTATTTTAGTATGAAGTGTACTGATAAAGTATAAAGTACATCCTTGTCTTTTAGTTGGCTAACATTGTGCCACTTGTCAATATATGGATGAGAGGATTTTAAGCTTGTAATTCAATTTAGTTTCGAATTAAATAAATCAAGGTAATTAAGGCAAGAAGCCATAGGGTTTTGACACATAAGCATGGTAATTAGTGTGAACTTGGAGGGCAAGCAATTAAGGCATGGCTAATAAATAGCCATCTCCTCCCTACACCCACACCCACACCCACACCCACACACACATATTTTCGGCCAATAGAGGAAAAAATCTTGCAAATTTTTTTCTTGAAGATCAAACAAGGAAAAGCTATCTATTTTCGTGCACAAGCTTGGATACAAGGTTAGTCTAAGGTTCTACCTTATCTTATGCTATGTTTTCATGAGTTTTGTGGTTGGAAAATGTTGGTTTCTCTAAGGGGAGGTATTGGCCAAATTTAGTCATGCATAAGGGAGGATGATTTTGATGTTAAACCAAGATTAAAGTCATTGATTATAGCTCGATTTAAGTGGTGTTGCATTAAAATTAGAAATATTGCATGTTATGGAAATTGAATAACATGGGCTTACTCTTTCCCATTCATGCTCATACATTTCTATACATACCATAAGTATTATAATTAAATACATGGCATCATATGCATCTATAACATAAATTACATAATAAGAGAATTACACAATGAATAATAATATCATTCATTAACATTAATAATTCTCCACTTTCTTCTCCTTGCTTCTCATGCCATTATTGCCCATTGATGATTGACCTATAAGGTTGGTTAGGGAGGGGTGAGATTCGAAGGAATCTCAGTAGCAAACAATACCACATAATCATGCTAGATGGATGCTAATGAACTACACGTAACTTGTTTATTTTCTTGTTAATTAGTGACATATTAGCATGCTCAAAGCTAACTTCTTGATGCATGGCCATGGAGACATAATCTACTCATCATGAATAGCAATTATAGTAGCTAAAATATGTTACAATAAGATTCAATAACATGTACACGGCAACACACAAGCATACAACATCAAGCAATCACAATAGGTAAGTTCATTACCTTGCATCTCAAGCTTTCCTCTTGCTTTTCCTTTGATTCCCTTGACTTTCCAACCATGTGGGCATTTGGTTAACATCACCAAACATCCTCTTGGATGTTTCAAAGGTCCTAAATATAACCATAATGATCATACAATCCATTAGGACCACTAGATTACATAAAGTTCAAGACTAGCTCTCTTGAACCTCAATCCTTTCTCTTGCTTTTAGGGTTTTCTTTCTAGCTTTTCTAACATAAATCTCATCATTTCCCATCCTTATGATCCATTTCTTTTCAATTAGGACTACTTTAGATGGCCTTAGATTCAAGAAGATCAAATCTGAAAATTTCAGTTTGCGGGTACTGTTCATGCAGAAAACCCAGAATTTTTGCTCAAATTTGAAATTTATAATTAATTCTAGAAAAATAAAAATTAAGTGGTTCCAAGTCTCACTAAAAGATTATTAAGTTAAAATTACACAAAAAATAGCTTCAGGAACCAATTCTATGCTGAACAATACCGGAATCGTATGGAACTCGAAACTCTTCCAAAAGTTCAACACTGTTTCCAGATTTCAAACCCCAACTTTGAAAAATCACCATAAATCATACACATATCCAAATGAAGTGTTCTACCCATGGATTTAAAGCTTACAAAGTGTAATTTAAGCATGCTAAATTTTAGAATCAGATACAAAGCAAAACTAATTCGAAATAGGCATCAAATCAGATGCTACAACCATCACATACCTTGATCTTAAAGCTTGAACTTAGGTGGACTTTCTCTCACTACAAATAGCTCTTTCTCTCTCTAAATGCAAGAGCGGCAGAGTTTCCCCTATGGTTCCTTGCTTGGCTGAAATATGAGGGGAGGGAGTGCCTATTTATAGCAAAAAATTTGGCTTGAATGCACCAAAATGCCCTTGGTGTCTAATAGAAAGGGTAAAGGCAATCTTGGAACTTCAAGTTAACTTTTACATCATCATTGCATCATCTTCTTGTATCATACTTACCTCAACCTTCTAGAAGATGCCAAGTGTCACAAATGTGTGGAGGAGAAGGGAGATTAAATCCTAGCTATTGGATCAAGCTTGTTTCCTTTGAATTTACTTGACCCACGTTTCTCCGGCTTTCTTTGTGGCCTTCCGGAGCTCAAAAAATTCTTTTCTCTATTTCATAAATTCTCTTTAATTCTAGAAAGTATCTATGAATTTTCTTAGGCCATAACACTTCCTTTAAACCTTGCATAAAAATTCATTTACTGAAATGCCCTTTTATCGGCATAATCGGCTTTTTAATTTATTAAAGCCATTCATCTCGCCTTTTGGTCACGGGACTAATTTTATAAATTAGCACAACCTTTCAACTATTTAACCTTATTTTTGTATATTTTTTGAGGTCTCTTGCTATTTTAAATAATTACCTCAAATGGTATACTTTTTACCAGCCATAACCTCATAAATTCTATTTAAGCTTCCTCAGGGGTACTTTCATCTTTTCTCTTCACAGAAGAGCCTTAGAATATTATTTTCCATTTTCTAGGATTTTCTTGGAATTCTTTGTCATTTTTACCCTTGTTGGTCATAACTTTCAGAATTTACGCTTTAATCCCTGCTTGGACTTAACTTCATACAATCCTCTCTTTGAGGTTTCTAGCTTAACCCTTGGCCTGTAACTAGCCTCTTTTCTCTTTTTGGGCCTTCGAGACTTTACTGGAGCCTCTAACTTGATTATACTTGAGCCCCTGAAAACTTTTACTTTGCAATTTAGTGCATAAAACTACTTTGACTTCTTTTCTCATCTTTGGGACTTCTGCTCAAAAAGAGTCTGGTAGCCTATCTAATTCAGGTTATTTCTGGTACTTCTAGGCCCAAAAGTATGGATGTTACAATTCTCCCCCTCTCAAAAGAATTTCGTCCTCGAAATTCCGAGTCAACCCTCTATTCTTACCTTTAATGAGAGGTTAACTAAGGAAAATACCCAACTTATACTTAACTCTGACCTCTTCAACTTTTCATTATACCTCATTTCTGGGTTTCAGCCCTGGACTCCATACTTACATAACTTGTCATTTTATACTTTTCTATCACTTACATGAGCATGGCCTTTGCTTTTAAGCATTTTGTCACCACTGCTCACATTCTTCCTATACTTTAGGCTCATTCTATCATAATAATACCATGACAGTATACCTATCTTCATGGTATTTTACTATACCATAACATTTTGGGTTCTCTTAATGCAGCCTTTATCTATTCTTTCCTGTATACCCTGCCATTCCTCTTTACTTTAAGGGCATATCTCCTTTCTTTCCTTCATTGACTAGAATAGAATTGAGCTCAGTCTAATCAACAATAAAGGTGTCTAGAACAAGTCAAGGGTACTCTCTCTATATTAGCCTACCGCTGAAGGAGATTTCAGTATCTTAAGCTCATCTCTGGTCATCGTCTTCCCAAAGAGGTACTATACTCTTACCCCTATAGGTCAGCCATTTTCTCTTAGACTCGGTCTACTACGATCTTGGGAGCTACTGCACTCTACCGTAAGCCTCTTTAGGATCCATCATGACCCTGGAATACTATCATCAATCTGAGCCATCTTAGGATCTCTAGGAGACTCTAGACCATAGAGTTGAGTAATAAAATAAGTTACCTCCACTCAGCTAATAACTTGACTGATTATTCCCCAAGACTGATCACAGATATCAGTATTGTCTTCTTAGGCCTTACTCAATCCTTTCTGTCAACTCCTGCAATTCTTCGCCTTTCTTTATTTTTTTAGCCCTTAGTTTTAGCTTCCTTAGGCCACTTTCCTTTTCTTGTGCCTTTCAAATGCTTAGGCACTAGCTCATCCCTAGAGCCCATTAACTTGCCATTGTATCAATGCCAGCCTGCCTTGTCTTAGGACTCTGTAGTCCTTGTTGTCTCTTAACAATTTGGACAGCATCGAGAGAGGACTTATATCATCACATTCTCATTATCCTTCAGTATTCCGTAGTACCCTGTTAAGCTTGAGGAGCATCTGTTTGCATATCACGTTTCTGTTATCTTAACCAGTTTCTCTCTCTCTCTCTGGGATAAGGTCCGTTCCGTGCCTTGCCTCGGCTGCTTCTGTTTTTCTTATGGGAGGACAAATTACTCTTACTGGAGCATTGTCAACCCAACCACTTACTTTCCGTTTCATTCCTTCAGAGGATAGCTTACTCTTACTAGAGCAGCGTCACTCTGATCTGGAGAACCACTTCCCTAATCTTATAGAGGTACTTCATGGTCAAGACTTTCCTTATATGCAATCTCTGCCAGGGTATATTCTTTGAACACTATATCCCTATCAAAGGGAGCCTCTCCACTAGATTATTCAATCGTAAAGGTAGTGGCATCTATCTATAGGAATCTCATTTCTTAGATTCCTTAATGGCCTGAGTTACATGGTTGTATGCTCTTGGATACCTTAGGGACATAAAAGAGTACTGTTTAGTCCCTAACATTATCATGTATCTAAGCATCATTAAGCTCTAGGTATCACCATGAACTTGCTTATCTCTCTCTGTTTATTAGTTACCAATGCAACCATCCACTATCATGTTCTTATTTCCTTTCATCTCTATTCTTAGGAGGGATCTTGCCTCATTTTACTCTCTCTAACTTTCCCTACCTCTTGACTAATTATTCTTATGGTCAAGTATTGATCACCATACCCTCATCATGTAACATCCTGAGTTTTATCGGGTTTTAATAGCCTCTTTTTGGTTGATTTTTGAGGATAGATTAGTGATTTAACGTTGATCTTGGTGTTTGGGTTGGAATTGAGGTGTGTTGGAGGAATAGGTGAATAGAACCCTCTCAGGGTTTGTTCGCCGCGGCGAACTGGGAGTTGCAAGGGGGAATTGTCTTTCAGACAGGTTTTTCCGTGGCGAAGGTAGGGGTATTCTGCGGCGAAGGTTTTCTGGGCGAGCGAGAGTTTCCTCTCAAGAAGCTTTCGCGCGGCGAAGATTGGAGTTCGCCATGGTGACGTCAGGTTTTCAGGCGAGTAATCCCTCTCGGGATTAGTTCGCCACGGCGAAGCTTTGGGTTCACCGCGGCGAAAGGGGTCGAATCTATATAGTCGTTGGAGGGGTCAGATGTGCAAAAATTAGAAAATCTGAAGGAAGAGAGAGAGGCTCTGCTAGGGTTTCGAACTTTTGGCTTGGAGGGGGCATTTTTAAGGATCCATTACCTCAAGTAAGTGATTTTAACCTCTAATATACTTTCTTTCTTGGAATTTCTGAGGATTTATGGTGAAACCCTAGAGTTTTCTAGGTTGTTATGGAATTGAGGTTTTTGACCAATTGTTTTGAGTTTAATTGATTACTTTGGGTTAGTCTAAGTATTTAATCGGTGTAGTTTTCTTGGATTTGAACAACTTTGAGTTTTTGAAATTAGGGTTTATGGAAATGGGAGGTTTGTGATTGAGGATGATAATGTGGAGGTTGATTTTGAGTTTTGTGATTTGGGTTATTTTAAGGAGGGTTAAATTGGATGTTTAATTGGTTTGGAATGTTGTTAAGACTTCAATTGTTCAAATGGGATGTTTGGGTGTTGAACTCCTATAGTGGGTCCTTGAGGTTATGAGTTTTAATTGATGTTTGGAAAGGAATTAAGGTTTTAATGGATTTTTATGACCTTGGAGTGTTGCCTTGATGGTTTACCCTTTTTAGTTGGGTAGAGTTGTGGTTGGAGCTAGGAATTTTGTGTCCCCAAGTGTTGTTTTGGCCACATTATTAGTTGAAAGCTAATACATGTTGGTTGTGTGCTTGTGTAGACCGGTTGTGAGCCTTGTTGGTGCACGGGGCCGTGTTGTTGGTTTGTTATTCCTTGCTCAGGCGAGAGGTAACCACTTTCCAATCCTTTGTACATGCTATTGTGGTATTGTGAGTGGATTTATGTTTTGTGCTCCGAGTAACAATTGTATTCAAAGTGTATGTTGTATATTAAAAAGGAAAACTGTCTTGTGGAGTTTCAATTGATATGTAATGAATTTGGAACTTGTGAAGGATAGGCCACTGAAAGAGGTTAATTGTGAAATGATTATTTACTCTTTGATTATGGTTTGAGCATGATGCATGAATTGGGAATCGGTGAGAGTTTTGATTGTTACTACCACGTGGTAAGGCCTCCATTAATGCATGATGGTTGGCTCCTTACGTCCCCCATAGTGAGGGATAGGCCTTTTGGCTCCTTACGTCCCCCATAGTGAGGGATAGGCCGAGTTCGGCTCTTGAAAATCCCCCAAAGTGAGGGATATGATTGATGGGATTGCATTATTGCACTTGCATGACTTGTTATGGCTATCATTTATCATATTACTTGTGAACTGCCCTACTTGACACCTCACGAGCACCTATTTAGTAGTACCTTGAATTGGAAAGGTTGGTTACTGGGACGTTTGTCTCACCCCGTGGTTTATAATGTTTTCAGGTGAAGATTCTAAGCGTGTGCCATCAGGAAGAGACGCAGAGGCTTGAGCTTGGTTAGCTTTAGGCCTCTAGCCCTTGTATATGTATGGCTAGTATATATTGCCACATTTAGGACCCCTTTTGAAATATTTTGATTACCCGGCCTTATTGTAACTGGAGGGAATGTTATCTCCTTATTTTGGTTGGCCGAAGGCCATTTCTAGTGTCTTATGAAACTCTGATTTATTTTGTTGGAAACCATTTGGATGGGCTAATGTGATGTCTTTTGTTACCCGGGCCGGAGGCTCGGAGGCCTAATGGATGTAAATGAATGATTTTAGTTGCATGCAACAGAGTTTGAGTTTGAACCTAGTTTAAATGTTAATTTCAAAAATTATGCAAATTTCTTTCTGCTATAGTAGTTTGTTGTAACAGCTTTCCTTTTCTACCATAGTAGTGATTTTATGACGAGTTTATAATGTTTTAAGGTAAAGGGTTTTGCACATCACATCACACAGTGAACGTTTAATCATCTTACTGTGTGGTATTTAGGTCTAGCACCTAGGTCATCCTTGACCCTTCATTCATTATCATCTAATCTCTGTCTCTCTTAGTTCACTATCCCTTAGGGATTTCTACCTCTATTCATGGATTTGAACAAACCTCAAACATCTCATCCTCTTACCTTGCCTCTATCGAGGTCACATCGATTACTTAAGGTACAGGTTGACATTTGGTTCCCTTACGAGGGCATTGACTTATACCTTTGACTGGCTTACTGTACCCTTACCATTTGATTCTATGGTCATATACTAATGATAAAGTGACCATATTACACAGCAGGCATTGACCATTACAACACCTCCGTTGTGTGACATTCCAATTAGGCACCTTTAACCAATCACCTGAGGCTTAGGTTGTCACCCTGCTTCTCTATTAGGGTCTGAACTCCTATCCCTTACTGGCTTACAATACTCTTAGCCATTACCCTCTGGAGATGTCTTTCAACTTTGACTCATTCCTTGGTCAAGCTCTCTCAGCTCAACCATTCCTCTCCTGAGGGGAGTCCCCTAGCAGTGACTACTTATCTCTCAGGTTACTCTCTGTCATTCCTTACTTCTCTTCTATGTCTCTTTCCCTTGAATAAAACACCTCAATATGTTAGCCTCAGTTGGACCAATCCTAGTAACCCGTTACTTTTCTAATTTACATTTTCCCACATACCGGGCTTTGCTTGAACCAATACTCTGCTTATACCTTGGTAAGAACCTCTACCAGAACTTCTGCTTTGTCTCAACTCTTGCCAAAACCTTTGTTCTGTTTACATACTTGCCAGAACCTCTGCTCTGATACCAAAATGAAACGTCCTACCTTTAACCCCTCAGAGCACGCATTTGTAAGCGTTATGGTTCAAGCAGATCATGACACAAGCCCGTGGATTTAAAATTTCAATAGAATTACTCGGGTCACTATTTACTGTTTAACTTCCGGATTACAGGTCCAACTTCAAAAATTCATATCTAATTCCATAAAAATCGTATTAAGGTGTTCTAAAATTATACAGAAAGCTGTTTTGATGCTCTTTAGGGAAAAAAAATATCTAATTGAACTTATCCTTGCCCAATCCGTACAGTTTAATCAATAAATAATACTGTTCATTTCATAAAATCTGGAACTTCCAGATTCTGTGCTTCAATTTTGGAAATTCGTATCTCCTTGTGTACACATCCAATTGAGGTGATCTACCTCTCATTTTAAAGCTTGGGATGTGTACTCTAAGTTTGCCGAATCTCATAACTTAACTCATTCATTTGATAGGTCAAACTGGAGCTACAAACTCACTGCTCCAAGACCTACGTTTTATCCCTTAACATCTCTTTACTTTAATTCTTTTTATTTCTTTGGCATACATAACATGGGCTTATTCTTTCCCATTCATGCTCATACATTTCTATACATGCCATAAGTATTATAATTAAATACATGGCATCATATGCATCCATAACATAAATTACATAATAAGAGAATTACACAATGAATAATAATATCATTCATTAACATTAATAATTCTCCACTTTCTTCTCCTTGCTTCTTGAAACATCCTACCTTTAACCCTCAGAGTGCGTATTTGTAAGCGTTATGGTTCAAGCAGATCACGATACAAGCCCGTGGATTAAAAATTTCGAGATAATTACTCAGGTTACTATTCACTGTTTAAATTTCAGATTACAGGTCCAACTTTGAAAAATCATAACTAATTCTACAAAAATCGTATTGAGGTGTTCTAAAATTATACCGAAAGCTATTTGAAATGTATTTATGAGAAAAATATTCAATTGGACTTATCCTTTCCCAATTCATACAGTTTAATCAATAAAGATTACTGTTCATTTGGTAAAATCTGGAACTTTGAGATTCTGTGTCTCAACTTTGAAAATTCGTATCTCCTTGTGTACACGTCCAATTGAGACGATCTACCTCTCATTTTAATTTTTGGGATGTGTACTATAAGTATACCAAATCTTGTGGCTAAACTCATTCATTTGCTAGGTCAAACTGGAGCTACAAACTCACTACCCCAGGACCTATGTTTTGTTCCTTAACTACTCTTTACTTTAATTCTTTTTATTTTTTTGACATACATAACTTGGTATTACTCTTTCCCATTCATTCTCATACATTTCTATTTATGCCATAAACATTATAATTAAATATATGGCATTATTGGCATCCATAACATAATTTACAAAATAGGAGAATTATACATTCATCAACAGTCTCACCCATTAACAAGAATAATTCTCCGCTTACTTCTTCTTGCTTCTCATGCCATTATTGCCCATCGTTGATTGACCTAAATGGTTGGTTACAAGGGGTGAGATTCGAGGGAATCTCAGTAGCAAACATTACCACATACATGCACAAGATGGATGCTAGTGGATGGTATGTAGTTTTTCATAAACTTAAGTTAACTAGTGACATGCCATCATGCTTTATGCTTGGTATAAAAATGCATGGCCATGGGAAACATATTAAAAATAGCATTTCCAGCAACAATCATCATGTCACAACATTATTCAAATAACAAATACAAACCAACACATGAGCATACCACATCAAAGCACATAAAGGGTAAGTTCACTACCTTGCACCTCAAGCTTTCCTCTTGCTTTTCTTTTGATTCCCTTGACTTCCCAACCACAAGGGCTTTTGGTCAACATCATCAAACATCCTCTTGGATGTTCCAAAGGTCCTAAATATAACAATAATGATCATACAATCTATTAGAACCACTAGGTTACATAAAGTTCAAGACTAGCTTTCTTGAACCTCAACCCTTTCTCTTCCTTTTAGGGTTTTCTTTCTAGCTTTTCTAACATAAATCTCATCATTTTCTATCCTTAAAATCTATTTCTTATCAATTAGGACCACTTTAGAGGGCCTTAGATTCAAGAAGATCAAATCTGGAAATTACGCTTCGCGGGTACTGTTCATGCAGAATTTCCAGAATTTTTGCTCAACTTTGAAAATTCATAATTAATTCTATAAAAATCCAAATTGAGTTGTTCCAAGTCTCACTAAAAGCTCCTTTAGTTAAATTTACACAAAAATTAATTTCAGGAACCAATTCTATGCCAAACAGCACCGGAATTGTACGGAACTCAAAACTCTTCCAAAAGTTCAACACTGTTTCCAGATTTCAAATCCTAGATTTGAAAATCACCATAAATCGTACACATATCCAAATGAAGTGTTCTACCTATAGATTTAAAGCTCACAGAGTGTACTTTAAGCATACAAAATTTCAGAATCAGATACGCACAGTAACTAATCCGAAATAGGCATAAAATCAGGTGCTATAACCATCACATACCTTGATCTTGAAGCTTGAACTTAGGTGGACTTTCTCTCACTAAAAATGGCTCTTTCTCTCTCTAGATTTGATTTTGCAAGAGTTTTCCCTCTTAAAATGGGCTTGCATGAAAATGAACTATGGATGGGGGGTATTTATAGGCTTCATACTTTCCATAATTCCACATATGCCCTTCTTGCATAAGACTTGATCTTAGCCCTCCATTCAACCACCCTTTCCACGTGTACACATCATAAGCAACATAGCCTAAGAAGATGACAAGTGTCTTGGTGAGTCATGACTTCAAGAAGCTTGTAGATGCTTCTAGAGATTTCTAGTTCCCTCTAGGTTCTTCTATACTCTTCTTGATTACTCTAGATTCTTCTAACAACTTGAAGAATTCTTTTCATGCCCATTCATCAACTTGGCATTAAAATAGGGAGGAAATAAATGGAAAATTCGTGTAAAAATATTTTCTTAATTATTTCTGCACTTATCAAGCCAATCTTGCACCGTATCGGATATTTTTTGGGTCCTAACTTACCCTGTATCACAGGGACAACTTCTTCTTAAAATTCTGGCCAATAAAAGGTACACATATGGCACCATCTTAGAGGAGCATAGATGAAAATAATTAGCTTTGCTGACAGGCTACTTAACCTTACTGAGTCATGCAGTAGAGATTTCACTATAACAAGTAGACAAAGGACTGTCTAAAATATTCCCATACTGCGTTCTGATTTTTATGCTGTCCATAAATATCTTTTGCTGACTCGGCATGATGACTCGTAGGTGTCATGATTACGCTTGGTGACTGAGCATGATGACTCGTAGGTGTCATGATTACGCTTGGTGACTCAGCATCGTCGTGATGACCCTTAGATATTTTCTTTGATTTTGTCTCTTATTTAGGAGACAATATTATTTAATATTTGACTGGAGCATTTTATTCAATCCAGAGCTCTAAAAATTCATCCAAAAATATCATAAAATTCTTCATATTCTAGAGAAAATCTGTGAATTTTCTCAGGTCATAACTCAACCTGTAGCCCCACTTAAAAATCATTCTTTAAAATGCCCTTTTTCGGCACAACTGGCTTTTAAGTATTCTTAAAGCCATTTTGCTGGTCTTCTAGGGATGAGACTAATTTTATAATTTTCTACAGTCTCTTAGATCATACATCCCCATTTTACCATAATTTTCTGAGGTTTTCTTATGACTTAAACAATTAAATCTACCTCTACATCTCAAAATGAGCCATAAACTTATAAACTCCTTTTAAGTTACCTCAGGGGTATTTTCGTCATCTCTCTTCACAAAAGAGCCTTAGAATATTATTTTCCATTTTCTGGGATTTTCTTAGAATTTTCTAAGTACTTTCCATTTTTATGCCAAATGGCTGTAACTTTCTGAATTTACGGTTTTACCCCTGCTTAGGCTCCACCTCATAAAACCATCTCTTTGAGGCTTCTAACTTAACCTTTGGTTTGTATCTAGCCTCTTTTCTCTTTCTGGGCCTTTGAGACTTTACTGGAGCCTCTAACTTTGATTACACTTTAACCCCTTAAAACCTTCACTTTGCAGTTTAGTCCCTGAAACTGCTTTAACTTCCTTTCTCATCTTTAGGACCTCTTCTAAAAAGGGGTTTGGTAGCCTATCCCATTCAGGCTATTTCTAGTACTTCTAGGCTCAAAAATCGAGATGTTACACTTCTCATGTCCTTATTGCCCGTTGATGATTGACCTATACGGTTGGTTAGGGAGGGGTGAGATTCAGGGGAATCTCAGTAGCAAACAATACCACATAATCGTGCTAGATGGATGCTAATGCACACTACACGTAACTTGTTTATTCTCTTGTTAATTAGTGACATATTAGCATGCTCAAAGCTAACTTCTTGATGCATGGCCATAGAGACATAATCTACTCATCATGAATAGCAATTACAGCAGTTAAAACATGTCACAATAACATTCAATAACATGTACACGGCAACACATAAGCATACAACATCAAGTAATGACAGTAGATAAGTTCACTACCTTACATCTCAAGCTTTCCTCTTGCTTTTCCTTTGACTCCCTTGACATTCCAACCATGTGGGCATTCGGTTAACATCACCAAACATCCTCTTGGATGTTCCAAAGGTCCTAAATATAACCATAATGATCATACAATCCATTAGGACCACTAGATTACATAAAGTTCAAGACTAACTCTCTTGAACCTTAATCCTTTCTCTTGCTTTTAGGGTTTCCTTTCTAACTTCTCTAACATAAATCTCATCATTTCCCATCCTTATGATCCATTTCTTGTCAATTAGGACTACTTTAGATGGCCTTAGATTCAAGAAGACCAAATCTGAAAATTTCGGTTCGCGGGTACTGTTCATGCAGAAAACCCAGAATTTTTGCTCAAATTTGAAAATTCATAATTAATTCTAGAAAAATCAAAATTGAGTGGTTCTAAGTCTCACTGAAAGCTCCTTAAGTTAACGTTACACAAAAAATAGCTTCAGGAACCAATTCTATGCCGAACAGTACCAGAATCGTACGGAACTCGAAACTCTTCCAAAGTTTCAACACTGTTTCCAGATTTCAAACCCCAACTTCATACAATCCTCTCTTTGAGGTTTCTAGCTTAACCCTTGGCCTGTAACTAGCCTCTTTTCTCTTTTTGGGCCTTCGAGACTTTACTGGAGCCTCTAACTTGATTATACTTGAGCCCTTGAAAACTTTTACTTTGCAGTTTAGTCCATAAAACTGCTTTGACTTCTTTTCTCATCTCTGGGACTTCTGCTCAAAAGGAGTCTGGTAGCCTATCCAGTTCAGGTTATTTCTGGTACTTCTAGGCCCAAAAGTTTGGATGTTACAAGTTGTAATATGATTGCCCCTTTGTAATGTGATGTTAGGGTTTGACATTTGTGATGGAAAGGATCAAGACCAAAGAGTAAAGGTTCACGTAGATCAAAGTAGCAAGATTTAATTAACTTTAATATGAACATTGCATTAATTGTTGTGCATTGTTGCTTGCTCTTATGTGGTTGAACTAAGATGATTAATTATGTTTGACATATGGCTACTCCTTGCTTTAAATTTCCTTGGCTATTGCATGTTATAGTTGCTTCAAATATTTGGTAGAATTGGTTTTCCAATAATAGCAAATGTTGAAATACTTGATGATAATGCATACTTGACATTATTGTTGATAATCTTGCTATTGGGATTTCAATGAAATCTCATTCTTCCAAAGGCAAACAATTTCCTAGGGATTCAACCATCAAGGAGAAAGAAGAAAGTAGTGGAAAAATGATATGTATTTGATGAACTCACTTGGCTATTGATAATGTAATTAATATGTGCATGGATGTTGTAGACCCAAAAAGCTATGATTTTGGAGCTATATTTTGTTAAGTTTCTGTTTATATCTAACTGTGAATTTTGGCATGATTAAAGTATACTTCTTAAACTTTAAATTCATAGGTAGGATGCTTCATTTGGATATGTGTATGAATTATGGTGATTTTTCAAATTTAGGGTTTAAAGTCTGGAAACAATTTTTTACCAATAGAATAGTAGGAACTTTTGTACAATTCTAGCGCTGTTTCACACCAAATTGATTTCTTGAAACTATTTTTCCTTTGAAGAAAAATTAAGGAGCTTTTTCTAGAATTAATTATGAATTTTTAGAGTTGAGCAAAAATTCTGGAAACACTAAATGAACAGTACCCCATGAAACAAAATTCTAGATTTGATCTTCTTGAATCTAAGGCCATTCAAAGTAGTCCCAATTGTCATATATTGAACCCTAAAGTAGTCTAAGAACTAAGGTGTAACAAAGACTCTCTGAAATGTTCATCACAGCTTTGCTGGGGTTCATCGCGGTAAAATCCCCTCATATCAGCAACACCAAATTCAGATTTGGGATGCAAAAATGAAGCACCCACTCACTTAATCCGACCTAGATTGACCCCTTAAACCCATAAAAACATGATTTTTGAAACTCACTCCATTCTCTCATTTGATACACCTCTCTTTACCATCTTCTTACCTCTCCTTCTCTACCTTCTTCCCTATCTATTTCCTTCATTTTTCCTTCATTCCATCTCATTTTTCTCTACTCCTAGCTGTTATGGTCGATGATTTAACTCTGATTAGGGCTGTTCCTGAAGCTCTAGAGGACCAGAGTTCCACCCTCTTGAAGATGGAAGATTATGGTTGAGTTCCAATGGTCATTAGGGGATTTTTTTTTGTTTTTATGCTCAGTTTACTATAGATTTATGATTTCCTAGGTCTTAGGAGTTGTGGTTTATAGTTAAACGTTTTGATTATGATTGTAATCACTATTTGATGATTACTTTGTGTTTTGGATTGGTTAATAAGGATTTTTGCTCATCAATATATGCCATTGTATATATATTCAATTTTGACTATACTTACTTCCTTTTCATTTGGCATGATCATGTTAGTTGTTTTGGAAGCAAAGGGTTTTAATTGAATCTAATTCATTAACTAATCAAAAGCACACACTAAGACAACTTAACAATATCTTAAGGATTGGATTCAAGACTTAAGACGTTGGACTTAATGATATTTGAGGTTTGCTATTTAAGAAGCTTAGTAAAAATAAACTCATATTATCTTTTACGAGCAATGATTGCACTAATCCATTTTCAAGAGCCTTATTATCATCCACTTCCATTCCATCATCATTTTATCAAAAATTTTAAAAAAATATAGTAACTTAAGTTTATTTTTATTGCATACACTTAGTTATAGTTCAAATTAATCTTCAAAATCTAAACCCTTTTTATTACATTACATGGCATTTATTCTAGCTTAGGTCATCAATAAAGGCTCCATATGAACACAACCCAGATTACACTGTTATATTGCATCTCTTGGATCTAGTTATAAATTTCTTGCATTTGACCCTAAGGTATAACAACACAGTTAAATCACGCCGTTGCCTTTTCCTCCATGCACTGTGATGCCTGATTTTTGAACCATGGTAAACATCTTCTTCTACTTTGTTGTTTAAGCTTAGGTGTTGCTGTGACGTTTAATGTCATATCCTGTTAATTTTAACCTTGGAAATGAGGAATATAAATTAGGCCATGGGTTAAGCAAGGTAGACAACAGATAGACGGCATAATTTTTGAACTGAAACTAGATTGAGACTAAACTGTTATTTCTAGAATATCTGGTCAATATTGAACAGAATATGAATGTAGATTGAAAATTCTAAAAAATTTCCCTAAAAATCATGAAAAATAGAATAGGAGATACAAAATAGTATTTGAGACCTGGAAGATGAAAATAGGATGAAAATAATTTATTTTAGAGTTTTTTGTATTTTCTTATAATTTTGGCTAATTAAAGGAAAATTGGCTTGAATTATTTAAAATATATAGGGGCATCAATATTTCATGAAATAATTAGAAAATTATTTAAAGGATTATTATGAATTTTAAAATTGTTTTTAACCTCTAAAGATGTAGAGGTTAGCTTCAAATTTTATCAGTAAATAGTTGATTTTGGAGAAAGCTCAATTGAAGGAGTTATAGACCAAAATAAAATCTGAGAAAATTTTGGGAATATTTTCTCATTAAGAGAAAGCTATTAGTACAAGGAAATGAATTTTTGGAGACAGTAAATTTAACAAGATTCGAGAAAATTTTAATTGATTATGTGAAATTATACAATGTGATAGCCTTAAGCTTTGTGGGGCCAAATTTTCCCCCATTTTTCTGACTTGAATGGTGCCAAATATGAGGGATGAGGATGTAGATGGAATAATACAATTTGTTGAAGGATAGAGTTGGAAGATTGAATTTTTGAATAAAACATATGGATTTTTAATTTTTACATGTGAGAGCTCATATGTCCCATAAGTTGGCATTTGCATTAAATGTGGAGGACATCCAGGCTACAAGGTGGGGCAAATTTGGGGGGGGGGAAAAGGAGATTTGAACAAATGGCATGTGGTTAAAATCAATAGTTAAAAAAGGCAACACATGGTAAGTTGGGTTAAGGTCTATATATACAACTTCCTCTCCATTTCTTTCACCTTTCTTTTTGCCAAAACTAAAGCTTTAGAGGCAAGAGAGTATGGCTTATTGAGGAAGAGAAAGAGGAGAGAAAGAAAATGCCAAAATCAAGGTGATTCAAGCGTTTAATCAAGGTAACAGCTTGACTATCCTATCTAGTGCTTGATTCTCTATGGTTTAATGGTTTTAAACTTGGCTTTGGTAGAGTTTAGTGATTGAAAACAATAAGGGTTAGTGCTGCACAAAATGATCTTGATGGATTATGATTGATATTAAGTTCTTATATGGTTTAAAGGATAGCAAATGATTGTTGGATAGTGATTAAACCCTGTTATTTGAAAGATATCAATTTGTGCATATAAGGGGGACTATTTAGTCAAGTGAAGATTGATAACCTGGGGTTTGATTTTTGTTGTTTTGATGCTTCCAATGGATTTAGAAGGTGATTTTGTGTAGGGATATGTGGAGAACATGCATTTGGAATATTAAAATTTAAAATGAAATTTTGAATCCTAAGGTACCCTATTCAGCCAAGAGGAGAAGTGATAGGAGGAATTGTATTTTGATGAATCTAAGTTTAAAAATGGATTCTACATGAAAAAATTTGTAGGAAAAACCTATGAAAGTTATGGAAAAATTGATAATACTAAAAGCCTAATTTAATGGAAAAAGAGGTAGGGTTTTAGAAAGAATTATGTGATGAATAGTATTATTGATTTGGAATGCAAATATTTTTGTTTTTGATAGGTCATATTAGTGAGCAATTAGAGACTCAAGAACCAAGAGAGGAGGCCATATGATTGAAGCACAAAGAGGTTGCATGGAATTTACAATTTTAATGTTGACTTGCTTGGTTGTTACATAGTATAACTCTTTGAATATATGCCATGTTATACTTGAACTTGTTTGATGATGATGTGTTGATTGGTTGCATTGTATGCCTTGGCAAAATGCATTAATATGTTGATCTTGAATGACTTGAAATGGTTCTTGCATGGCATAGAAATAAGTGAATGATTGTTAAATTGATTGTAATATACCTTGCTTGTGTAATATTATTATTTTAATTCCATCAATACTGAGATTTCTATGAAATCTCATTCCTCTATGTCTAAATAACACCAATAGGGCATGCAAGTGGTGTGGCCAAGAGCAAGGAAGTGGTGTCTCTATGAAGATAAATTTTATTGAATTTATAATGAAGTTTATATACAAGTAGTGTAATATTTGTGGATATATATTTGGATGACTTTTAAGGGCTATAAATTATGTGAAATTACTTGTTATATGCTGTGAAATATAGCTAGATCACATTGAATGGCTGTGGTTATCTTTTGGCAAGTTATGCATAAAAGGGATGAAAATTGACCTAATTAGAGGCAAAGTTTAACTACGTGAAATTTTGAGCAAATGAAGAAGTTTTGGACATGTGTCAATCAATAGATCATATTTTTAGCTTTAAAATGAGTGATATTTCATAAAATTTAGAGTTTTATACAAGAAGTTGGCCTTTTTAAAGTTTGGCATAAATTCTGGAAAATCAGAAAAGTTACCAAATGAATAGTACACTTTGTCGTTGAAATTGAGCATACATGAGCTGAGATCATACTTTGGATGTATTTTTTCCTTAAAAATCGCATTGAAAGCTTTAAGTAGGACTTGGAACCATATCATTTTGAGTTTTCTAGAATTAGTTATAATTATTCAAAATTTGGCCAAAATTAGGGTTATAATAAATAGTAACCCAAGAAATTAGATTTAAAAATTCAAAATCTTCTAACTTAATGTCTTGTGAAATGGTTCTAATTGTTTCCACTTGATGTAAAATTGGGTAATAAAGTGAGATGTTACATTTAACAATTAATGATTAGTTAAGTGCTAGTACCTAAGCTTTGAAAGAAGATGAAACTAATTGGATTAATGTTGTTTTGTCTTAGATTTGAGCCTCAAATGGATGAAGAAGTCAAGTTTTGCACCTCGCACTTTGCAAGTTACTTAATCTGATTGTTGAAAAGAAATCCATAAGCCACGATTTGTTCTAGCAAGTTTGGGAACCCATTTTGTAATCATTCTAGAAACTATGTTTGGTTGATGTTATTCTTTGTTAAATTTCCTTCATGAAACTCATTTTGATAACAATTAAGTTAGTGACTAGATATGGTTCAATCAAAACAAGTGGTTGAGGAAAAACTCACATGGAAGGAATTTGAGCCTATATGTGCTAGAAAGTGAAGATAGAACATCAGAAGCCTACAGGGGAGTTGCAAGCCCTAGATATCCTTGAGTGGAAATGGGATAGCATATCCATAGATTTCATAGTGGGGTTACCGATAACAATAGCTAAACATGATGCGATTTGGGTTATAGTAGACCGTCTGACTAAGTCAGCGCACTTTCTCACTATGAATGTTAAAGATTCTGTAAAAAAGTTCATAAGACTTTACATTAAGGAGATTGTTAGGCTGCATGGTATCCCAACCAGTATTGTTTCGGACTGAGATCCAAGATTTACTTCTAAGTTTTGGAGGTCCTTACAGAAAGAAATGGACACTACTCTCAAATTCAGTATAGCCTACCATCCCCAGAGCAATGGTCAGATGGAACGAATGGTTCAGACACTGGAGGATATGTTACGTGCTTGCCTATTGGATTTGGGACTTAGAAAATTCCAAATAAATATTCTTAAGGAGAATAAAATTTAAGGGGTTTTACTTGGAAAATTCCAAATAAATATTTTTAAGGAGAATAAAATTTTAAGAAAATTCCTATGATCCCCCAAGGAATTATAAGAGATTATGGAACTAAAAGAAGGCCCTCAAGTATCTAAAATTTTTCCTAATTCCTTTGAAAAGTGAAAAAATACTAAAGAGAAGGAAATTAGTTTTCCTTTTTATTTAATTAGTGAAAATTAATTTTGAGACAAAGAGAGCAATTTGGGAAGATAAAAATAAGGAGAATAAATTATGGATCTAACAAAAAATAATTACAGAGGCCAGAGTACTGTAGTTATAGAAAAGAAATTAAATCCAGAGTCAAAGTGCACCGATAAAGCAAAGACTAGAGTCTTGCAATTCAAATGGCTCACATTTGGCCATGTGTCAAGCCCCTAATGGAGAGGAATTGAAATTGTCAAGTGTCACATCTCAAATGGAGAGGATTTTGACTTTTGGTAATTAAGTTTAATAGGATTTAGTTAATTAGGAAAGAGAATGTAAGATTAAAGGGGGTAATGACACTTGGATTTTCATTTATGATGGTAGTTGGGATATTTTGGTTCATTAAAGAGGCACTCCTTCCTCCAATTTTTAGACTATAGTTTGGCTAAAGTGAGAGGAAGAGAGAAAAGAGAGAGTTTGAAGGAAAATTAAGGAAAAGCTACCAACTTTGATCACTCAACCAAGATTCAAGGTTAGTTTTTGGTCTTAAGTTTTTCTTTACCTTGTTTACTTGAGTTGTGTGGTTGAAAATTCTGTTTCTCCTCCTTGTTGGGTACTAGCCGAACTGAATATTATGTGGGGGAAGAAGTTTTGTTGGTCAAACTTGTTAAGAAACTTCAAAGCATGATAGATCCTAGTAGTTACAAGTAATTGTAAGTTGTTTTTGAAGTGTTTTCTTTGTTGTGTGTCATAAGGACCATTTCAGTCAAGGTAGTAAATGGAGCCTAGGATGATATTTTTAATGTTTTAATGCTTCCATTGTGCACGAAATGAAAAATCATGTAAAATAAACCTAAAGAACAAAGGTTAGAAGCATTAAAATCAAGGTTGTAAATTTTAGACAATGAACCCTATAGGTTTGGTCAAGAGAAAACTGAAAGGAGGAGTTTTATTTTCTTAAATCCAAGTACATATTTGGAATCCACATGAAAAATCATGTAGGAATAGGTCAAGAGGGAATTTTAGGGTTAAAGGAACAAAACTCTAAAAATTTCAAGAACAAAGGTAGAAGCTTTCAAAGGGTTTATGAGTTCTTGAGTAATGTTGTTAATTTTATATAGAATGGTTGATGATTCTTGCTGCCTTTTTGTGGTTGATAATGCTAGGGTTTGACATTTGTGAAGGAAAAGAAGAGAAACAAAGAAAGCTCAAACCTTTGGAGCAAGGTAGCAAGTTGAACCTAACTACTAACATTAACTTGGCATTGTTGATTATTACATGATTAATTGCTATTATGTGGATGAACTTTCTTGATTGTGATGTGGCTGCTCTTTACACTTTCTTGCTTTGGCCTTTGTATGATTTAGTTTGCCAAATGATAAGCATGCTAGTTCACCAATAGTAGTTAATATAGTTATGCATAATAATGATGCTTGTTGATGATATAGTTGGTTAATTTGTGATCGATGTGCCAGACTGTCGCCTTTCGGATCATCAAGAAAGAGAGTTGCACCAGATAAAATATAGTATAGGATGCAACCAGTTGTTCTTCTCGAGGAGCTTGTTATTGGAAATCCTAGTCTAAATTGGGTTTCAAAAACATTATAAAAAGGGAGGTTTTAGTTGTTTTAAAAGTGGTGCAACAAATGCAAAGTACAAAAAATTAACTATTTTTGGTATTTTGAATGAATGAAGAAATGTTTTGGATTAAAAGGGAATTATGGTTAAACAATCTCTTGATGATGAAAGCTCAGCTATCACTGCTCTTTAGAATGATTCGGAGTTTGAAAAACCTCTAAGTCTGAAGAAAACCCCAAGTAATCACTTGGGTCCAATGTCTTAAACTAATGAAAACTCACTTTAATCAAAATTAATTAACACCTCTTAAGACACTGCTAAAAACCACTTAGAGTGTAAATGAATGGATGATGCAAATGCCCTCTGAATGTCAATCGATAGCCACAAAATACCAAGCACTCAAATTAATCAACAACTATCACTGATAATCAAACTGAACACAAGGGTTCAAACTGAAATATTAAAATAGATTAATCAACATTAACATCATCCAATCCAAATACAATAAAATAGTCTAAACACAAGATTTACAATCATAAACCAAGTTTGATACAAGCGTAGAAAGTTCCTAAATCTAGAAATATTCAACACAGCATTAAACAATGATTTAGACTATAGAAAGAAAACGCCCCAATTAAGTCCTTGAGCTCAAGCTTTGTCTTCCATCACCAAGAGGCTAAGGATTTAGCCTCTCATGCCTTCATACCAGTCACAATCGCTCCAAGAATGAATAGCCATGGTTAAAGCTAAAAATAAGGTTGGAAAAATGGAGAAGAAGGGTGTTGGAGTGGTTTGATCGGTTTAGAATTATAGAAAATGATGAAGAAATGAAGAAAAATGGAAGTTTTGGGTGTAGGATCAATGGAGACTAGAGAGGAGATGATGGTGGCTCAACCTTGTGCAAATCTACAGAATGGAAGAGTTTCTTTTTTCGTGGTGGCTGCCCTCCTTAGGTATAAAAGCTCAGAAACCTATTCCAAAACACCCAGCTTCACTTAACACACTTAGGTCGCGACCTCAAGACTGTAAGGTCGCAACTCAGGGGAGTCAGGTCGTGACCTGAGAGGCTTTTTGTCGCGACCTGGGAAGATAGAGAGCTTGCATCTTTACTCAGATCTAAAACGCGTGGCTTCAGTAAAATGGCATCCAGGTCACAACCTAAGTAGTCCATGTCGCGACCTGGGGAGACAGAACACTCCCAACTTTTGTGTCTTGGTCCTTGTAACATTTTGGCTCCATCCAAGCTGTATCATGACTCTTCGGTCCTTCTCCAATTACCTGAAAATCGCAACAAAGAGCTTTGTAAAGACCAACTGATTACAGATCAAGGAAATTAAAATTTAGAAGAGAAAAATGACCCCTTTTTTACCCCTTAAACAGCAAAATGCAATGCATGACTCAATGTAATCAAATGGATATAAATGCACACATAATGAGGGTAAAATTGTTGCAAAACATTAGAAAACACTTGAGAAAACCATATAAAGATTGGGTTCTATCAGGTCACGACCTCGATATATGAGGTCGCGACCTGATTCAACTGTTTCACCTACTGAACTTAAAACTTCAATTGCTCCACTACCTCATGTCTTGAAGACTTTGGTTAAAGGGCCAACACTTTCTAATTCAATTGTTACTCATACACATTCTAAAATTACACCCCATACCTTACAATTTTTGAATGATCTAATCTCTAATAACGATGTAGGTATGGAGGTGGACCAGCCTAAGTTTGTTGCTTCTGTAGACCAACTCGAGCTTGGTGCAACAACCAATAGGACTGAAGCAACCATAGTCAATCCAAGTGAAGCTGGCGAGTGCATTTCAAAAGGGTCTACAAAGGGGAGTTTCTCTAACTTTGGGTCCTTCTCCAGTTGCCTAAAAATCACAACAAAGAGCTTTGTAAAGACCAACTAATTACAGATCAAGGCAATTAAAATTTAGAAAAGAAAAATGACCCTTTTTTTTTTGCCCCTTAAACAACAAAATGCAATGCATGACTCAATATAATCAAATGGATAAAAATGCACGTATAATGAGGGTAAAATTGTTGCAAAACATTAGAAAATACTTGAGAAAACCATATAAAGATTGGTTTCTATCAATTTACTATTGGGATTTCAATGAAATCTCATCCCCCAAATGCAATCTAACATTTTAAGGCTTAAAACTTCTAAGGGCAAGCTGCAGATTAAAGGTTAAGTTATGGTATCAAATTATAAAATATTCATGGACTTTTAGTTATGTAAATGTTCAGCTTGGGCAGTGCTGTAAACCTACTAACACAACCAACTTTAAGTGATGTTTTGGATAAGTTTCTGAATTCTTTTAGACTATGTTTTGAGCTTCATTTTGATAGCTAACACATTAAAAATGGAAAAATACACAATTTTTAATGATTTTTCATAGTTAAGGTTCAGAATCTGAAAAAAGGGTTTTTGCCAAATGGATAGAGGTAACTTTCACAAAAACCTGACACATTTTCAAATGAAAATGGGTTCCCAAAATTATTTTTTTTTACAGAGAATTAAAAGATCTTTTTATAGAATTTTGAACCACTCCATTTTGATTTTTTTAGATTACATTATGAATTTTCGAAGTTGGGCCAGAAAACTGGATTTTTATCTGATGAACAGTGAAAATCTGAAAATCAGTATTTTTGGAATAAAATTAAGTCCAAGACCATCCAATGTGGTCCAAAATGGTTTTAATTGAACTTAAGATAGCTACTCTATCATGGTGCCCCAGCTCTAATAAGGCTGTAAGGTTTGTCTAGCTTAGGTAGCCACTACACGCTTTTAGTGGTATACTGACTCAACCCCTGACTATCTTGTTCAACTCCTTGTTATTACTCTTCCTCTTAAGGGGGAATCTAATAGCTCTTAAATAGTGGCTACCTCTCTCTTTCTGATCTTCACTAGTCTTACTCTCAGCGACCTCATAATCTATCGAGTCTTGCTGAGATACCACCTCAACATCTGAGAGTCACTGTCTCTACTCATCACGACCAGAATGCTTGTTCACCATGATGAAAGTCACCATTTCCTCTGGTAATCACTTCTGTATTTGTTCATTGCTACCAATTCCCTTGGTTCATCATGATGCAACATACTTTCTCTTAACCTCTACTAGTCTTATCTAACTTTGTTCATCGTAGCATTACCCGCTCCCTGAAGAACTTCCATGTCCTAGCCTCACTATGATCCCTAACTAAGTCAACTACATCCTTTTAGCTAATTGAGGAAGGGTCTAGCTCTTGTCTCTAGGTCATTAGCACTTTTGGTTTTTCCTATCCTCAGGGATCACTAGCAATAAAAAGCTATCTTTAACTCTTCCTGGCTTTTTATATCAATTTAGGAATCGAAGATATCTACTTTGATCATGCTGCCTTAACACCATGTTAAGGCTATACTAACTGTATCTAACTTAGGTTGCCATTTAACCCAGACTCATACCTCTATTTAACTTATAAGCTATTATTTTTTCTTTCTCTAGAGGAGAAGTCTCTTTATCTTTAAGCAATTGCTACCTTCCTTACTGTATGATTCTTATCATAATTTCATCTTTAATTTTCTAATTAAAGACTCAAACATCACCTCTTTAGTGATCCTCAATACTTATTTTTCCTAGAGCATTCACCTCTAATCCATAACCTTAGTCGGACCTTAGCTAGTATTTCATTACTAGCTTTGACCTGAACTGGGCTTTTCTTAAACCTTTGTAGACAGTTCCTTTTTCCTATGCTAAAACCTCTACTGTGATACCAAAAATGTTACTCCTTACTTCTATAACTTAGTCCATTTAGAAACTCAATTTAAGCAATCTAGATGTTGATTTTCAGAAAATTACTGTTCACTGTGTAATTTCCAGAATTACAGGTCCAACTTTGAAAAATCATAACTAATTCTAAAAAACTCATATGGAGGTGTTCCAAAATTCTACAAGAAGATATTTCAATGCTCTTTAAGGGAAAAATATCCAATTAGATTTGTCTTTGGCCGATTCATATAGTTAATCAATAAAGATTATGGTGTATTTGGTAAAATCTGAAACTTCCAAATTCTATGCCCTAACTTTGAAAATTTATATCTCCTTGTGTACACATCCAATTAAGGTGATATACCTCTTATTTTAAATCTTGGGATGTGTACTATAAGCTTCCAAATTTCATGGCTTAACTCATTCAATTGACGAGTTAAACTGAAGCTCAAAACTGACTACTTTAGGACCTACATTTATTTCTTAGCCACTCTTTACTTTAATTAATTTTATTTCTTTGGCATATATAACTTGGGTTTACTCTTTCCCATTGATGCTTATACATTGCCATTCATTCCATAAGCATTCTACACACATAAATTGTATCAAGGCATACATAACTATAATTTACATCATAGGAGAATTATACATTGAACATAATCTCATTCATTAACATCAATAATTCTCCACTTCCTTCTCCTTGCTTCTCATGCCATTATTGCCCATCAATGATTGACCTAAATGGTTGGTTAGGGAGGGTTGAGATTCAAGAGAATCTCAGTAGCAAACATTACCACATACATGCACAAGATGGATGCTAATGTATGGTATGTAGTTTTCCATAAACTTAGGTTAACTAGTGACATGCCATCATGCTTTATGCTTGGTGTAAAAACGCATGGCCATGGAAACATATTAAAAATAGCATTTTCAAGAACAATCATCATGTCACAATATCATTCAAACATCAACAAATACAAACCAACACATAAGCATACTACATCAAGCACATAAAAGGGTAAGTTCACTACCTTGTACTCCAAGCTTTCCTCTTAACTTTCCTTTGATTCCCTTGACTTCCCAACCATAATAGCTTTTGGTTAACATTAATAAACATCCTATTGGATATTCCAAGGTCCTAAACATAACCACATTGATCACACAATCTATTAAGACCAAGAGATTACATAAAGTTCAAGACTAACTTTCTTGAACTTAACCCTTTTCCCTTAATTTTTAGATTGATGTTTTAGCTTTGTAAAAATTGTTCTCTTAGGGAAATCCTACACAATTTTACCCAAAGAATCTAAATATCCACTTAGATTTATGAAAATCCAACTCCTTCTTTCTAATTTGTTTTGGCCGAAAAGGGGAGGTTGAAAACCAAAAAAATCCTAGTTTTGATTCTAATGCTTCCAACTTCACTTTCTTAACTTGTTTCCATAGAATTTTTCATTTTAAATCCATTGGAAGCCTTAGAATTATCAAAAACACATCCTAAGGGGAAGATTCAGATCTGGCCGAATAGCATCAATGGTTACCAAAACAGACAATCTTTCAATTATCATCACAAAACCATTTGAATCAGGCTATAACCGAAGCCTTTCAACTAAATTTAACACCAAAACTTCCCTCCCCTAACCCTATATATTTTGGTCAACACCTCATCTTAGGGGAGACAACATTTTCCAACCATCCAAGCTAAGAAAACTAAGTAAGAAACAAAATAGAACAACCTACTAAACTTAAATCCAAGCTTGGTTGATCAAAGGTAGGTCTCTTCCTCTTTGTTGGAATTCAAGAGACAAAATTGCAAGAGTTTCCCCTCTCATCTTCATTTTGGCCAAAAATGTGAAGGAGGGAGGGTCTATTTATAGCTAGAACTTTGGCTTGAATGAACCAAAATTCCCTTGGTAACTAATAGAAAGAGTAAGGGCAAACTGAGAAGTTCAAGTGGACTTTTGCATTACCATTGCGTCACCTTCTTGCATCATTCTTACATCATTCTTCTAAAAGGTGCTAGGTGTCAACAATTTAGTGGAGGAGAAGGGAGATTAAATCCTAGCTATTGGATCAAAACTTAGTCCTTAAGTTTCCTCCTAATTTACTTGGCTCATTTTTCTTCGGCTTTCTTGATGGCTTTCCAGAGCTCAAAAAATTCTTCTGTCTACTTCATAAATTCTCTTAGAGAATATCTATGAATTTTCTTAAGCCATAACTCATCCTGTAGGCCCCACTTAAAAATCATTCTTTAAAATGCCCTTTTAACGGCATAAACGGCTTTTTAATTTACTAAAGCCATTCTACTAGCCTTTTGGCTGTGGGACTAATTATAAATTAGTACAACCTTTCAATTATTTAACCTTATTTTTTTGTACATTTTTTAGTTCTCCTGCTATTTTAAATAATTACCTCGAACAGTGTACTTTTTACTAGCCATAACTTTATGAATTCCATTTAAGCTACCTCAGGGGTATTTTTGTCATTTGTCTTCACAAAAGAGTCTTAGAATATTATTTCTCATTTTTTGGGATTTTTCTGGAATTTTCTATGTCTTTTCATTTTTACCTCTGCCAGCCGTAACTTTTTGAATTTACGGTTTTGCCCCTGCTTAGACTCAACCTCATAAAACCATCTCTTTGAGGCTTCTAACTTAACTCTTGGCCTGTATCTAGTCTATTTTCTCTTCCTGGGCCCTTGATACTATACTGGAGCCTCTAGCTTTGATTATACTTCAGCCCCTGAAAACTTTTACTTTGTAGTTTAGTCCCTGAAACTGCTTTGACTTCCTTTCTCATCTTTGTGACTTCTGCTCAAAAGGGGCTTAGCAGCCTACCTTCTTTAGACTACTTTATCTAAGCCTAAAATCTGGGATGTGACAGAAAAGGGGAGGTTTTGCTGCAAAAAACTGACCTTGGAGAGCCAATTTCACGTAGTTTATAGCCCATAAATTCAAGCAAAAGTCAAGGATCAATCAATGTATGTTCAAGCTTTAATTTGGCTATGTTTCTGGCTTGTTTCAAAAGAATTTTAGTGACAAAAATCCTAGGGTATTATGCTGTCAAAATTTCAAATTAATGAGGTATCATTAGGGAAGAATAGAAACCATGATTTATAGCTTGGAATAGCTTGCTTGGTTGCTGTTTGGATTGATTTTTGGAAGAAACTCCAAGTTCCCTATTTAAGGGAGCATTTTGGCCACTATATGTTAATGGGGTTAGAAGTTGCTTTAGTTTAATAAGTGATTCCAAAGAGTTTAGAATGTGCTTTTGCATAGGAATATGTCAAGAGAAAGTGTTTTAAAGTATTGGAATCAAAAATGAAAATTCTAACCCTAAACTACCTTTAGTTCGGCCAACTTAAGTTGAAGGAGGAGTGTAGTTTTGTTAAATCTAATTTGATATTTGGATTCTACATGAAAAATTGTGTAGAAATGGCCCTTGCGACTTGTCAAAACAAAGATGAAAATTATAGTCAAAAAGTCAAAGAAAGATAGAATTATAGAATTATCTTGATACCTAATGGTATTTTATGTGTTTTGATTGATAATTTGGCATATATTGTCACACCTTACTTATATAATGCTTTAGAGTCCATTTAGAATCATTTTAGACCACATTGGATGGTCTTAAGCTCATAAAAACGTAACTGGACGCTGATTTATAGAAATTATTGTTCACTACCCATTTTTCAAATTTCTGGTCCAACTTTGAAAAATCATAACTAATTCTAGAAAAATTTTATGGAGGTGTTCCAAAATTCTATGGAAATATATTTCAATGTTCTTTAAGGAAAAAAATCCAATTAGACTTATCTTTAGCCAATTCGTACAGTCTAATCAATAAAGATTACTGTTCATTTGGTAAAATCTGGAACTTTCAGATTCTATGCCTCAACTTTAGAAATTCGTATCTCCTTGTATACACATCCAATTGATCTGATCTACTTCTCATTTTAAAGCTTGAGATGTGTAATATAATCCTGTAAAATTTGGTGGATTAATTTGTCCATTTGATAGGTGTAATTGAAGCTCGAATCTAACAGCTCCAAGACCTACGTTTTATCCTTTTACCTTTGCTTGCTTTAGTTCTTTTTATTTCTTTGGCATACATAACTTGGGTTTACTCTTGCCCATTCATGCTCATATATTTTCATACATGCCATAAGCATTCTATACATATAAATTACATCAAGGCATTCATATACATAATGTATGTAACATCCCAACTTTTGGGCCTAAAAGTACCAGAAATAGCCTGAATTGGATAAGTTACCAGACCCCTATTAGCAGAGGTCCTAAAGACAATAAAGGAAATTAAAGCAGTTTTAGGGACTAAAATGCCAAGTAAGAGTTTGTAGGGGCTAAAGTGTAATCAAAGTTAGAGGCTCCAGTAAAGTCTCGAAGGCCCTGAAAGAGAAAAGAGGCTAGATACAGGCCAAAGGTTTAGTTAGAAACCTCAAAGAGAGGATTATATAAAGCTAAGTCCAAACAGGGACTAAACCGTAAATTCAGAAAGTTATGATCAACAGGGGTAAAAATGGAAGAGTATACAAAGAATTCCAAGAAAATCCCAAAAAATAGAAAATAATATTCTAAGGCCCTTCTGTGAAGAGAAAAGACGAAAATACCCCTGAGACAACTTAAATGGAATTTATAAGGTTATGGCCGGTAAAAAGTAGTAATTATTTAAAATAGCAAGAGACCTCAAAAATGTACACAAAAATGAGGTTAAATATTTGAAAGGTTGTACTAATTTATAAAATCGGTCCCGTAACCAAAAGGCCAGTGGAATGGCTTTAATAAATTAAAAAGCCGATTATGCTAATAAAAGGGTATTTTAGTAAATGAATTTTTATGCAAGGCTTAAAGGAAGTGTTGTGGCCTAAAAAAATTTATAGATACTCTCTAGAATTAAAGCGAATTTATGAAGTAGAAAGAAGAATTTTCTGAGCTCCGAAAGGCCGTTAAGAAAGCTGGAGAAACATGGGCCAAGTAAATTAAGAGGAAACTTAGGGAACAAGTTTGATCAAATGGTTACGATCTAATCTCCCTTCTCCTCCACCATATTTGTGACACCTAGCACCTTCTAGAAGAATGAGGTAAGGATGATGCAATGATGATGTAAAAGTCAACTTAGAGTTCCAAAATTGCCCTTACCCTTTCTATTAGCCACCAAGGGCATTTTGATCCATTCAAGCCAAAGTTTTGGCTATAAATACCCAACTTTGGAAGAACATTTTGGTAGCCAATTATAGAGGGAAAACTCTGCCAAAATTTAGAGAGAAAAACGTAGGGGGAAGGCTAAGAAGAAGAACAATATTCAAGCTTCAAGATCAAGGTATGTGATGGTTATAGCATTTGTCTTGATGCCTATTTCAAATAAGTTACTCTTTGTCTCTCATTCTAAAATTTGGCATGATTAAAGTACACTCTACAAGCTTTAAATCCATGGGTAGAACACTTCATTAGGATATGTGTACGATTTATGGTGATTTTTCAAAGTTAGGGTTTGAAATCTGGAAACAGTGTTTAACCTTTAGAAGAGTGTCAAATTCCATACAATTCTAGTACTATTCAAAATAGAATTGGTTCCTGAAAAGATAACTTAAGGAGATTTTAGTGAGACTTTGAACCACTTAGTTTTGATTTTTCTAGAATTAATTATGAATTTTCAAAGTTGAGCAAAAATCCTGCAATTTCTGCGTGAATAGTACCCGTGAAGCAAAATTTTCAGATTTGATCTTCTTGAATCTAAGATGATCTAAAGTGGTCCTAATTGACAAGAAGTGGATCTTAAGGATGGGAAATGATGAGATTTATATTAGAAAAGTTAGAAAAAAAAAACCCTAAAACCAAGAGAAAGGGGTTGACGTTCAAGAAAGCTAGTCTTGAACTTTATGTAATCTAGTGGTCCTAATAGATTGTATGATCATTGTGACTATGTTTAGGACCTTTGGAACATTCAAGAGGATGTTTGATGATGTTAATCGAATGCCCACATGGTTGGAAAGTCATGGGAGTCAAAGGAAAAGTAAGAGGAAAGCTTGAGGTGTAAGATAGTGAACTTACCTATGTTTGTGTGTTGCTGTGTACATGTTATTGAATGTTATTGTGATATGTTTTAGCTTCTGTAATTGCTATTCATGATGAGTAGATTATGTCTCCATGGCCATGTATCAAGAAGTTATCTTTGAGCATGCTAATATGTCACTAATTAACAAGAGAATAAACAAGTTGCATGCATTAGCATCCATCTAGCATGATTAATATGGTATTGTTTTCTACTGAGATTCTCCTAAATCTCACACCTCCCTAACCAACCATTTAGGTCAATCATCAATAGGCAATAATGGCATGAGAAGTAAGGAGAAGAAAGTGGAGAATTGTTCATGTTAATGATTGATATTATTATTCAATGTGTAATTCTCCTATTATGTAATTTATGTTGTGGATGCCAATGATGCCATGTAATTAATTATAATAGTTATGGCACGAATGAAAGTGTATGATCATGAATGGGAAAGAGTAAGCCCATGGTATGTATGCCAAAGAAATAAAGAGAATTAAAGTAAAGAGATGTTAAAGGATAAAACGTAGCTCCTAGAGTAGTGAGTTTGTAACTCCAGTTTGACCTATCAAACGAATGAGTTAAGTCACGAAATTTGGCAAACTCATAGTACACATCCCAAGCTTTAAAATGAAAGGTAGATCACCTCAATTGGATGTGTACACAAGGAGATACAAATTTCCAAAGTTGAGCCACAGAATCTGGAAGTTCCAGATTTTATGAAATGAACAGTAATATTTATTGATTAAACTATACAAATTGGTCAAAGATAAGTCCAATTGGATTTTTTTGCTTAAAGAGCATCAAAATATATTTTCATAGAATTTTAGAACACCTCAATACGATTTTTATGGAATTAGTTATGAATTTTTGAAGTTAGACCTATAATCTGGAAGTTAAACAGTGAATGGTAACCCGAGTAATTATGTTGAAATTTTAAATCCATGGGCTTGTGTCGTGATCTGCTTGAAGCATAACACTTACGAATGCGTACTCTAAGGGGTTAAAGATGGGATGTTTCATTTTGATATCAGAACAGAGGTTCTAGTAAGTATGTAAATAGAGTAGAGGTTCTGGCAAGTATGTAAACAGAGCAAAGGTTCTAGTAAGTGTTTAAATAGAACAGAAGTTCTGGTAAAGATTCTTACCAAGGTATAAGTAGAGTATTGGTTCAAGCAAAGCCCGATATGAGGGAAAACCTTAATTAGAAAAGTAATAGGTTACTAGGATTGGTCCAACTGAGGTTAAGGTATTGAGGTGTTTTCTCCAAGGGAAATAGACATAGAAAAGAAGTAAGGAATGATAGAGAGTAACCTGAGAGATAGGTAGTCGCTGCTAAGAGACTCCCCCTCAGGAGAGGAATGGTTGGGCTGAGAGAGCTTGACCAGGGAATGAGTCAAAGTTGAAAGATGTCTCCAAAGGGTAATGGCTAAGAGTATGGTAAGCCAATAAGGAATAGGAGTCTAGACCCTAATAGGGAAGCAGGGTGACAACCTAAGCCTCGGGTAATTGGTTAAAGGTGCCTGACTGAAATGTCACACAGTGGAGATGTTTTAATGATTAATGCCTACTATGTAATATGGTCACTTTATGATTAGTATATGACCATAGAAATGAATGGTTAAAGGTACAGTAAGCCAGTCAGAGGTATAAGTTAATACCCTAGCAAGGGAATCGAATGTCAACTTATACCTTAAGTAATCAATGTGACCTCGATAGAAGCAAGGTAACAGGATGAGCTGTTTGAGGTTCATTCAAATCCCTGAATAGAGGTAGAAATCCCTAAGGGATAGTAAACTAAGAGAGACAGAGATTAGATGATAATGAATAAAGGGTTAATGATGACCTAGGTGCCTGACCTAGATACCACACAGCAAGGTGATTAAACATTCGCTGTGTGATGTGATGAGGGTATAGTGATCAATACCTAACCATAAGAATAATTGGTCAAGATGTAAAGAAAGTTAGAGAGAGTAAAGTGAGGCAAGATCCCTCTTGAGGATAGAGATGAAAGGAAATGAATAAGAACATGATAGTGTATGGTTGCATTGGGAAATAATGCACAGAGAGAGATAAGCAAGTTCCTGGTGATACTTGGAGCTCAATGATGCTTAGATACATGATAACGTCAGGGACTAAACAGTATTCTTTTATGTCTCTAAGGTATCCAAGAGCGTGCAACCATATAACTCAGGCCATTAAGGAATCTAAGAAATGAGATTCCTATAGATAGATGCCACTGCCTTTACGATTGAATAATCTAGTGGAGAAGCTCCCTTTAATAGGGATATAGTATTCGAGGAATGTACCCTGGCAGAGATTGCATATGAGGAAAGTCTTGACCATCTAAGATTGGGAAGTGGTTCTCTAGACCAGAGTGACGCTGCTCTAGTAAGAGTAAGCTATCCTCTGAAGGAATAAAACGGAAAGTAAGTGGTTGAGTTGACGATGCTCCAGTCAGAGCAATCTATCCTCCCACAAGAAAAGTTAAAGCAGCCGAGGCAAGGCACAGGACAGACCTTACCCCAGAGAGAGAGAGAGTGAAACTAGTTAAGACAACAGAAGTGTGATATGCAAACAGATGCTCCTTGAGCTTAACAGGGTACTATGGAATACTGAAAGATAATGAGAATATGATGATATAAGTCCTCTCCTGATGTTGTCCAAATGGTTAAGAGACACCAAGGACTACAGAGTCCTAAGACAAGGCAGGCTGGCATTGGTATAATGGCAAGTTAATGGGCTCTAGAGATGACCCAGTGCCTAGGGATTCAAAAGGCACAAAGAAAGGAAAGTGGCCTAAGGAAGCTAAAACTAGGGATTCGAAAGGCACAAAGAAAGGAAAGTGGCCTAAGGAAGCTAAAACTAAGGGCTAAAGAAATATGGGAAGGCTAAGAATTCCAGGAGTTGATGGAAAGGATTGAATAAGGCCTAAGAAGACAATACTGATATCTGTGATCAGTCTTGGGGAATAATCAGTCAAGTTACTAGCTGAGTGGAGGTGACTTATTTTATTACTCAACTCTACGGTCTAGAGTCTCCTAGAGATCCTAAGATGACTCAAATTGATGATAGTATTCCAGGGTCATGATGGATCCTGAAGAGGCTTACGGTAGAGCGCAGTAGCTCTCGAGGTCGTAGTAGACCAAGCCTAAGAGAAAATGCCTATGCCATAAGGGCAAGAGTATAGTACCTCTTTGGGAAGACGATGACCAGAGATGAGTTTAAGATACTGAAATCTCCTTCAGCGGTGGACTAATATAGAGAGAGTACCCTTCACTTATTCCAGACGCCTTTATTGTTGATTAGACTAGGCTCAATTCTGTTCTAGTCAATGAAGGAAAGAAAGGAGATATGCCCTTAAAGCAAAGAGGAATGGCAGGGTATACAACAAAGAATAGATAAAGACCATATTAAGAGAACCCAAAATGCCATGGTATAGTAAAATACCATGAAGACAAGTATACTGTCGTGCTGTTATTATGAAAAAATGAGCCTAAAGTATAGGAATAATGTAAGCAGTGGTGACAAAATACTTAAAAGCAAAGGCCATACTCATGCAAATGAAAGAAAAGTATAGAACGACAAGTTATGTAAGTATGAAGCCCTAGGTTGAAACCCAGAAACAAGGTATAATGAAAAGTTGAAGAGGTCAGAGTTAAGTATAAGTGGGGATATTCTCCTTAGTTAACCTCTCATTAAAGGTAAGAATAAAGGGTTGACTTGGAATTTCGAGGATGAAATTCTTTTGAGAGGGGGAGAATTGTAACATCCCAACTTTTGGACCTAAAAGTATCAGAAATAGCCTGAATTGGATAAGCCACCAGACCCCTATTAGCAGAGGTCCCAAAGACGAGAAAGGAAGTTAAAGCAGTTTTAGGGACTAAAATGCGAAGTTAGAGTTTGTAAGGGGCTAAAGTGTAATCAAAGTTAGAGGCTCCAGTAAATTCTCGAAGGCCCTGAAAGAGAAAAGAGGCTAGATACAGGCCAAAGGTTAAGTTAGAAACCTCAAAGAGAGGATTATATGAAGCTAAGTCCAAGCAAGGACTAAACTGTAAATTCAGAAAGTTATGATCAACAGGGGTAAAAATGGAAGAGTATACAGAGAATTTTAAGAAAATTCCAAAAAATAGAAAATAATATTCTAAGGCTCCTCTGTGAAGAGAAAAGACGAAAATACCCCTGAGACAGCTTAGATGGAATTCATAAGGTTATGGCCGGTAAAAAGTACATGGTTCAAGGTAATTATTTAAAATAGCAAGAGACCTCAAAAATGTACACAAAAATGAGGTTAAATGGTTGAAAGGTTGTGCTAATTTATAAAATTAGTCCCGCAACCAAAAGGCCAGTGGAATGGCTTTAATAAATTAAACAGCCGATTATGCCGATATTTTAGTAAATGAATTTTTATGCAAGGCTTAAAGGAAGTGTTGTGGCCTAAAAAAATTTATAGATATTCTCTAGAATTAAAGGGAATTTATGAAGTAGAAAGAAGAATTTTTTGAGCTCCGGAGGCCATCAAGAAAGTTGGAGAAACGTGGGCCAAGTAAATTAAGAGGAAACTTAGGGAATAAGTTTGATCCAATTGCTAGGATCTAATCTCCCTTCTCCTCCACCATATTTGTGACACCTAGCACCTTCTACAAGAATGAGGTAAGGATGATGCAAGAAGATAATGCAATGATGATGTAAAAGTTAACTTATAGTTCCAAAATTGCCCTTACCCTTTCTATTAGCCACCAAGGGCATTTTAGTCCATTCAAGCCAAAGTTTTGGCTATAAATACCCCACCTTGGAAGAGCATTCTGGCAGCCATATGTAGAGGGAAAACTCTACAAAAATTTAGAGAGAAAAACGTAGGGGTGAAGGCCAAGAAGAAGGAACAAGATTCAAGCTTCATGATCAAGGTATGTGATGGTTATAGCATCTGCCTTGATGCCTATTTCGAATAAGTTACTCTTTGTATCTAATTCTAAAATTTGACATGATTAAATTACACTCTTTAAGCTTTAAACATTTGGATATGTGTACGATTTATGGTGATTTTTCAAAGTTAGGGTTTGAAATCTGGAAACAGTGTTTAACTTTTGGAAGAGTGTCAAATTCCGTACAATTCTGGTACTGTTCAAAATAGAATTGGTTCCTGAAACTATTTTTTATTTAAAGATAACTTAAGGAGCTTTCAGTGAGACATTGAACCACTTAGTTTTGATTTTTTTAGAATTAATTATGAATTTGCAAATTTGAGCAAAAATTCTGGAATTTCTGCGTGAACAGTACCTGTGAAGCAAAATTTTCAGATTTGATCTTCTTGAATCTAAGATGATCTAAAGGGGTCCTAATTGATAAGAGATGGATCTTAAGGATGGGAAATGATGATATTTATGTTAGAAAACTTAGAAAGAAAACCCTAAAACCAAGAGAAAGGGGTTGACGTTCAAGAAAGCTAGTCTTGAACTTTATGTAATCTAGTAGTTCTAATAGATTGTATGATCATTATGACTATGTTTAGGACCTTTGAAACATCTAAGAGGATGTTTGGTGATGTTAATCGAATGCCCACATGGTTGGAAAGTCAAAGGAGTCAAAGGAAAAGTAAGAGGAAAGCTTGAAGTGCAAGGTAGTGAACTTACCTATTGTCATTACTTTATGTTGTATGCTTGTGTGTTGCTGTGTACATGTTATTGAATGTTATCATGATATATTTTAGCTACTATAATTGCTATTCATGATGAGTAGATTATGTCTCCATGGCCATGCATCAAGAAGTTAGCTTTGAGCATGCTAATATGTCACTAATTAACAAGAGAATAAACAAGTTGCGTGTAGTGCATTAGCATCCATCTAGTATGATTAATATGATATTTTTTTCTATTGAGATTCTCCCAAATCTTACCCTTTCCTAACCAACCATTTAGATCAATCATCAATAGGCAATAATGGCATGAGAAGCAAGGAGAAGAAAGTGGAGAATTGTTCATGTTAATGAATGATATTATTATTCAATGTGTAATTCTCCTATTATGTAATTTATGTTGTGGATGCCAATGATGTCATGTAATTAATTATAATAGTTATGGCACGAATGAAAGTGTATGATCATGAATGGGAAAGAGTAAGCCCATGGTATGTATGCCAAAGAACTAAAAAGAATTAAAGTAAAGAGATGTTAAAGGATAAAACGTAGGTCCTGAAGCAGTGAGTTTGTAGCTCTAGTTTGGCCTATCAAAAAAATGAGTTAAGTCACGAAATTTGGTAGACTCATAGTACACATCCCAAGCTTTAAAATGAGAGGTAGATCACCTTAATTGGATGTGTACACAAGAAGATACAAATTTCCAAAGTTGAGTCACAGAATCTGAAAGTTCTAGATTTTATGAAATGAACAGTAATATTTATTGATTGAATTGTACGAATTGGGCTAAGATAAGTCCAATTGGATATTGTTCCTTAAAGAGAATCGAAATATCTTTTCATAGAATTTTAGAACACGTCAATATGATTTTTATGGAATTAGTTATGAATTTTTGAAATTAGACCTGTAATCTGGAAGTTAAACAGTGAATGGTAACCCGAGTAATTATGTTAAAATTTTAAATCCACGGGCTTGTGTCGTGATCTTCTTGAACTATAACACTTACAAATGTGTACTCTAAGGAGTTAAAGGCAGGACGTTTCAATGTACAATGTAGGAGAATTATACATTGAACATAAACTCATTCATTAACATCAATAATTCTCCACTTTCTTCTCCTTGCTTCTCATGCCATTATTGGCCATCATTGATTGACCTAAATGGTTGGTTAGGGAGGGGTGAGATTTGAGAGAATCTCAGTAGCAAACAATACCATATTAATTATGCTAGATGGATGCAACTTGTTTATTCTCTTGTTAATTAATAACATATTAGCATGCTCAAAGCTAACTTCTTGATGCATGGCCATGGGGACATGATTTACTCATCATGAATAGAAATTACAGTAGCCAAAACATGTCATAATAACATTTAAATAACATGTACACAGCAACACACTAGCATGCAACATCAAGCAATGACAATAGGTAAGTTCACTACCTTGTACTTCAAGTTTTTTTCTTGCTTTTCCCTTGATTCCCTTGACTTCCCAACCATATGGGCATTTGGTCAACATCACCAAACATCTTCTTAGATGTTTCAAGGTCCTAAATATAATCACATTAATCATGAAGTTCAAGACTAGCTCTCTTGAACTCAACCTTTTCTCTGAATTTTGGATTATTATTCTAGCTTTGTAAAAATTGTTCTCTTAGGCAAATCCTATACAATTTTGCCCAAGAAATCTAAATATGAGCTTAGATTTATGAAAATCCAACTCCTTCCCCAAAAATTAGTTTGGCCAAATAGGGGGTTCATAACTCCAAAAATTCCAACTTTAATTCTAATGCTTCCAATGCTTATTCTTTAGATTTACCCTATACCATTTTCTATTTTAAACACAATGGAAATATCAAAACTATAAAAATCTCATCCTAGGGTATAGATCTCATATTGGCTGAACAACACCTTTCTTTAAACAATCATGAAATCTTTCACATATCAACACAAAACCACTTAAAACAACCTTGAACTATTGTGTTTTAACTAGATATAACATTTTTGAGGTCTCTTGCTATTTTAAATAATTACCTCAAATGGTATACTTTTTACCGGTCATAACCTCATAAATTCCATTTAAGCTGCCTCAAGGGTATTTTCATCATTTCTCTTCACAAAAGAGTCTTAGAATATTATTTCTCATTTTTTAGGATTTTCTAAGAATTTTTGTATACTTTTCATTTTTAGCCCTGTTGGCTGTAACTTTTTAAATTTACAGTTTAGTCCCTACTTGGACTTAACTTCATACAATCCTCTCTTTGAGATTTCTAACTTAACCCTTGGCCTATTTTTACTGTCTTTTATCTTTCTAGGCCCTTGAGACTTTACTGGAACCTCTAGCCTTGATTATACTTGAGCCCATAAAAACTTTTACTTTGTAGTTTAGTCCCTAAAACTGCTTTAACTTGCTTTCTCATCTTTGGGACTTCTGCTCAAAAGAAGCTTAGTAGCCTACCTTCTTTAGGCTACTTCTAGAGCTCTTAGCTCTAAAAATTGAGATGTGACATATATTTATGTATGGATTGATAGGCATTGAGCAAGAGAACAAGGAGGAACATTAAGGGATCAAGGAGGCCAAAACTTTAGATTAAAAGAGATAGCATGGAATTTACAATTTTAATGTTAACTTGTTTAGTTGTTACATAATGTGATTTCTTGAATATATGCCATGTTATATTTGAAATTATTTGATGATGACGACATGTGATTGGTTGCATTATGTGCCTTTGCAATATGCTTGGATATGTTGACTTTGAATGGATTGGAATAATACTTGCATGGTATAAGTGTGAATAAATATTTATGGATTTATTTGTAACTTACATTGCTTGTTTGACATTATTATTGTAATTCCTTTTCTACTAAGATTTCTATGAAATCTGTCACACCTCCTTTATTACTTTATTATATAGCAATTGAAACCCTTTAGGATCAATACACAAGCCTTAGGTATGGGAAAATTCAAATCTGAAATTTTCATTTTCGATTTATTATTCACTAATCATAGCATTTTGGGCCAACTTTGAAAATTCATAACTAAATGTAGAAAAATCAAAATAGAGTGTTTTCAATTTTTATTTGAAGCTTGTTATGCCTTCTATAAGGAAAAAATACTCATTAACCTTAGATCAACACGAAACAGTACCAGAAAATTTGACAAATTGCACTGTTCATATGGTTAATTTTCAAATTTCCAGTATTTTAGCCCAACTTTGAAAGGGCGTATCTCTTAGTACAAAACTCCAAATTTAGTGATCTATATTTTTTGAAAGCTAAAAATGAGATCTATAAGTCTGCTAAATTTCAAGTCCAAACTCGTCCATTTGCTCATCATTTTATGTGACACAAGATTGCCTCTTTTTAGGGCATTTTTATCCCTTAACCAAAACTTTTTAAATTTTTCTTTTCTTTCTTCCATTTGCTATCCACTCCAACAACTCAAACCATGATTATAAACCATCATACAACATTATAATTTACATAATATCAAAGTATTCAATATCCATAATTCATTATAAACTTATACCAAAGTTCCATAAAATATAACATAACTTGATGCATTGTCACAATGTTGCCATGGCCCCTCTAGCTCAACACCAATTCTTTACCCTTATCCATACTTGGTCCATTCCCTATTGATGCATAATTTAACATAGGAAGGAATGAGATTTCATAGAAATCTCAGTGGCCATGAACTATAATCATCTGTAAATCTAGCAAGGCATAATGTGACATGTTATAAGACTTCAAGACATCCTCAAGTCACATAAAATCATATTTTGCATCATGCCAAAAGAATAACATCAACACTTTCACATCGACATGTTTCTATGCATTTGGCCAAAGCACAATCAAATGTCATCAAAACAGCAATTACCACACATAAGTTCCTCAATTCAAACAATCAACATAATAACATTAAATAAGCAAGATAAATAATCAAATTATAATTCAATGCTACCCCTTAGTCCTTGCATAATTCAGTCTCCTTAAGGGAATATGATTCTCCTTGTTTTCTCTCCTCAAAGCCTATTTATCCAAGCATAAATACAAGCTATATTAACAATTATTCAACTTGAACACAATATTTAATCTTAAACTCTCTTAATTCCCCTTTTTCTTTGATTTTTAACAAAATTGTTCATCCTTTGATTTTAATAACCTCTTGGCTCATTTGTATACATTTTTCATGTAAAATTCAAATATCCAATCAGATTTATGAAAATAAAACTGCTTCCCTTTCAAACTGTCTTGGGCGAATAGGGGTATACAGGTTTCCAAAAATTCTATTTTTGATTCAAATAATTTTAAACACTTCCCTTTAGTATTTCCCTACACAAAAACACATTTTAAACTCATTAGAATCATCAAATTAAGGTGAAACAAACTCTTGTCCCAAGATTCTTCTCCCTTGGCCGAATTGATGTATAAAGAAATCTAAGTTGGTTTTCTTCTAAAAATCAACTCAAACACCACTTAGAGATACTTATTCCACATCATATTTAAGATTTCTATCCTTCCCTAAAGCATAAGCATTCAGACCAAAATTTCATACATTTCACCTTGAATTTCCATTCAAAAGCCTAACCAAAACAAGCTTTAATCTTAACCATAATGAGGTTTAGACAAACCTTGATGAATCCTTGACCAAAGCTTGCTAATTCCTTGTCCTAAAGCACTCACAATTGTTGGTTTTCAAGTTAGGAAAATGGTTAGACAGAACCTCCCCAGGTTTTTCCAATTTCCCACCTATTTTTGGGTATTTTGAGGGGGTATTTATAGACCAACAAATCTGCCACTCTCCCCCCTCTCTTGGACATGCAAAGTGCCACCTAAAAGGGGCACTTGGCTGCCATCAAGTGTTGAAGGAGTTCAGATAATGCCAAGTATTTTTAGCCTAGAATATTCCAAGATTTTTGTGTGAAAGTTGGATTTTATTTCAATTTAATTGAAGGATCCAAATTTTGCATGAAATTGGGCCTTCTCTAAGCCCAATGTGGGGCTCACTTATGGTTTAGGATGGTCTAAAAGATGGCCCACAAACCAAATCACAATCCCAAACCTTTTTGAAACTTTATCGGTTACTATTCACTAGTAACATACAATAATTTTTTTAGGCCTCTGAAAATTCATTTCTCTTCATGAAAAATCATATTTTAATATAAGGATATGATCTGAAAATTTTTAGAATTTTTCTCCACCTCTAACTACTTATTTTTTATTTTTCCCTGAGCAGGCCTCTCTTAGTAAAACTGTGGGAGAATAATTTTGTAAAATTAATCCCTGAGCTTCCAAGGCCTAAACCCAATTTTATAAATTACCATAAATATTTAGATAATTAATCCATTTTTTTCAGAATTATTGAGGCCTCTAACTATTTAAAATAATTATTTTCTTTCGATTTTTTACTATTTTCTTGAAAAATCTCTGTGTTCAAGAAATTCCGTAATAACACATTTTCACATCAATTTTACCTTTAGGACCCCCATCAAGGTTCCAAAACCTTTAATTCACATTTTTACTATTTTCTAGGAATTTTCTAGATTTTTCTCAAATTTCCCCGTTTTGCCCTTCTTAGACTGATAATTCTGAAAATGCCAGCCCGAATCCTATCAAGGTTTCACATTAAAATTTGTTTCATCTCTTTGTCTACTTTCTATATTGGCCCACATCTCAATTTTTAACTTCCTATGTCCAGATAAAACTTTTTGAGATGTGACAAAATCCCATTCCTCTCTATGTATAAACAACCAATAGGACTCTTGAGTGGTGTGACCAAGGGCAAGGAGGTGGTATTTCCATGAAAGAAATATGTTATGAAATTATATTGAATTTATGCTGAACATTATGTACAAGTTTTGCAATATTTATGGCTTTGTGTTGGATGACTTTTAAGGGTTGTAAATCGTGAAGAATGACTTATTATATGTTGTAATATGTGGCTGAACCATGTTAGAATGCTTGTGGTTTCATTTGGTTAAGTTTTGGCATGAAAAGATAAAAGTTGACTTTTTAAGAACAAAGTTTGACCATGCGAGTTGGAGTTTAGAGCTAAAACTTAACAGTCTAATAGATCATATTTTTAGCTTTAAAAAAATAATATTTCATGAAATTTAGAGTTTTGTACAAGAAGTTATGCCATTTCAAAGTTAAGCATAAATTCTGAAAAATTAGAAAAATGATCAAATGAACAGTATATTTTGATGTTAAAACCGGGAACACATAAGCTGAGTTCTTATCCTGGAGGTATTTTTCCCTTAAAAAGCTCATCGCAAGCTTCAAGTAGGACTTGGAATCATGTCATTTTGATTTTTCTAGAATTAGTTATGATCTTTCAAAGTTTAGAGAAATTAAGGTTATAATGAATAGTCACCCGAGAGGAAAGTTTTAAAAATTCAAATTTCTTCAACCTAATGACTTGAGAAATGGTTCCAAATACTCCCATTGGGTAATAAAGTGAGATGTGAAAATTATGGAATTAAATAAAGCAAATTAACACATAATTTTATCCAAATCATAATAGCACATGGGATACTTGTACACTCTCAATTTTCTGCAGCTTATTGAGGCAAACACATGTCCTTAATGCCCCAGATTTTTAAGGGACACTTGGAGGTAAGGGGAGGCCAAAATTCACTCTATATATAACCCTTCTTATACCTTCAATTTTGGTTGTTTTGGGCACTTAATGGGGGGAAATTTTGCTGCAAAAAAACTGAGTACTAAAAGCCTATCAAGCAAGAATCAAGAATCAATCAAGGTATGTAAAGCTTTAATTTGACTATGTTTCTAGCTTGTTTCAAGTAGAATTTGGTGACAAAATTCCAAGATATCATGCTGTCCAAAATTTTGAATTGATGAGGAATGATTAGGGAAGGATAGAAACCATAATTTAGAGCTTGGATTGGCCTACTTGGTTGATGTTTGGATTGATTTTCTGAAGAAACTCCAAGTCTTCTAATTTGAGAACCTATTCAGCCAAGTATAGTCTAAGGGGTTAGAAATGATGATTCCAATAAGTTTAGAATGTGTTTTTGTGTGAGAATATGTCAAGGAAATGTGTTTGAAAGCATTGGAATCAAAAATAGAAATTCTAACCCTAAATCACATATAGAGTTATCTTGATAAATAATGGTATTTTATGTGTTATGATTGATAATAGGAAATATATTTATGCATGAATTGATAGGCATTGAGCAAGAGAACAAGGAGGAACACAAAGGGACCAAAGAGGCCAAAAACTTTAAATTAGAAAGAGGTAGCATTGAATTTACAATTTTAATGTTAATTTGCTTCGTTGTTACATAATGTAATTCCTTGAATATATGCCATGTTATATTTGAAATTATTTGATGATGATGACATGTTGGTTGTTTGCATTGTATGCCTTGGCAATATGCATTAACATGTTGATTTTGAATGGATTAGAATGATACTTACATGGCATAAAAGTGAACAAATATTTATGAACTTGTTTGTAATATACCTTGCTTATTTGACATTATTATTGTAATTCCTTTGCTACTGAAATTTCTATGAAATCTTATTCCTCTCTATGTTTAAACAACACCATTAGGACCCTTAAGTGATATGATCAAGGGCAAGGAAGTTGTCTCTCCATAAAGAGGAAATATTATTGAATTATGTTGGACTTATATGAAAGCTTGTAATAATTATGGATTATTACTTTGATAATTTTTAAGGACTGTAAATTATGAAGAATCACTTACTATATGTAGTAAGATGTGGCTGAATTATATTTGAATGATTATGGCTTATTTTAACAAGTTTTGCAAAAAGGGGATGAAAGTTAACTTATTTATGGGTAAAGTTTGACCACGCGAAATTTTGAGCAAATGATGGAGTTTGGATATAAAACTTAACAGTTTAATAGATCATATTTTTAGCTCTAAAATGAGTGGTATTTCATAAAATTCAAAGTTTTGTACAAAGAGTTATGCCCTTCCAAAGTTGGGCATAAATTCTGAAAAATTGCAATATGACCAATATATCCTAATGTTAAAACTAGGCACACATGAGCTAGATTCATACTCTGAATGTATTTATTTTCTTAAATAGCCCATTGCAAGCTTTAAGTAGGACTTAGAAACATATCATTTTGATTTTTTTGAATTTAGTTATGATTTTTCAAAGTATGAAAAAATTAAGGTTACAATGAATAGTAACCCGAGGAATTAAGTTTAAAAATTCAAAATTTTCTAACTTAATGACTCAAATGCTCTCACATAATATAAAATTAGGTAAATAAAGTAAGGTGTGACAAAATGTATGTGAAAGAAAAGGAAGTTACAAAAAGAAGAATTAGTGCAACGTTGATTATTAATGTGCATGCTTAGTTTTAACCTCAAGTTACGTTTGAATATCTTTGCACTACTAAGTTTTGAAGTTTCTGAATTAAACAGATGATTTGGAACACTCATGAAGTATATATGTATAATTGCTCAAGTGAGTCAGATTTCATCATCCATCTGTTCCATCTTAGCCTTTCCAATACTACAACCTTGAGAAAGAACTTTTGATGTATTAAAGTCATATTATACAGTGGTGGGGATGTTGAGAACTTTGACAAGCCTGTGATGGGACTTAACCTAGTAGAGAGAAGGGAAATAATATTCCTTGGGGAGTAGAGAGAAACACTTTGATCCGAGAGTCCCTCCTCTCACTTGCAATGATTGAGCTATGTTTAGCATTACTTTTCTTGCCATGAATTAAAAGTTTTGTGGGTTGGTTTGTTCAAGCGATAACATAGCTAGGATATGGGATTTGATTTTGATTGCAATTAGATCAACATCTTTATTGAATATATCTTAGGGGATGAATTGATGATCCTTTGCCTAGAGTGCAAAGTGCTAGTATGGGAGAATTTGATGTTTCTCTATATTTTATTAATTCTAATATGATTCTCATAGATTTTCATATTTGATTCTCGAATTATTTGTGAAGAAATACTAATAATTATTTGGAGAAAGTGTTTGGTGATTCTATATGATTTTAGGTCTAGAAATAAAAGGAAGAAGTATTCGAGGACCGAATTACAAATGAGTAGAGGAACTAGATTGCACAATTCAAAAGTTTTAACTTAATTACCAAAACGTGCATTTTGGGAGTCTGAATTTCAAACAAGAGCAGCAGTGTCAATAACAGCTAGTAGAGGGAGATGGAGTCAAATCTTAGAGCTTTAGATTAAAGGCATGCATATCTTGTTTTGATGGTAGTTAGGAGGCGTTAATCACAAGGTTTAAAAGCTTAAATAGTAATTAGACTTTCATTTGAGAAGTAGGGAGTGGAGTTTGTAAATCCTACTTTGTTTTCTTCTCTGAGAATTCATCCAAAACCACTCTTCTTCAGCCACCAACATTTATGCCATGGATTCTTCACCTCAGCCTAAGCGTCTAAGGTGTCTTAGGAGCTCAAGGCTAGAGTCTTATGTAACAAGGAGTTTAATTGTGTTTAGATTCTTCTAGATTTATTTCTATTTTAATTACTTATGGATTCATTTTGAATCTGAGATGTGACCTTCCTCCTTCTGGATTCTTCTTATTTGATTCTTATGGTTACATTGTAATGTTCAAAGGTTATCTTCTTAATTTAGAGTAGGTAATTTAACTTTGTGGCTAGGTTTAGTTAACTTTGTTGAATATGTGATTGAATCATTGAGAAGTATTGGTTAATGTTTGTCTTGGAAGTGGCTGAATAGTATTCTCCAATTTGATTTCTCGAAGTAAGAAGAATTCAGTCTTGCTAACACATTGAATTAATTCATTAAGAGGACTGTGAAGGCCTAGTTATAGATCCTAGGAACTTAATCAATGATTCATCCTTTTAAACACTCTATGCTGCTGAATCACAAAGAGTGTTTAAAGTGGCATTAGATCAAATGTAGTTTCCTTTGTCAACCATGCCCCAAAGCCTGACTTTAATGCTTTAATGAATTCTTCATCTTCATTTTCTAGAAGGTAAATTTTTTACCATTGAAGCCTAATGGCTTTGTTATCAAACTTCCTTTCGGTAGAATTGAATCACCAAATCTTGCAATTAAATCTTTACTCTTGAGATGATTAAGTCTTTTCCAAGAGACCTGCTCTAATATCAGATGTTAGAATGGCAGAACACCCAAGGTAGGGGTGAATTAGGTGATTTTAAAGAAAATTAAACTAATAAAAAACAATAATCCCAAACCCTAAAGCTTAAATTGAGTTAGAAAAATATCATTGAAGGAGGAGAAGGTAAAGGAATAAGCACACAGTAATTTATACTAGATTGGTCTTAATCGCTTAACTTATGTCCAATCCTCAAAACATCTCTAAGAGTTTCACTATACTCTAAGATTTCAATTGGGTTCTTGGCACCTCAATACGGCAATTGATCACACTCAATGACTCTCCCTTACTTCTTATAAGGTTATAACCCACTCAAGATTTGCACAATCTTGAGTAACTATCTAAGGAGTGATCAAAGCTTAGGTATATCTCTCTTACAGAGTAATAAATGAACACTAAAGCATAGTTGGTGAACTTAATGAAACAGAGCAATAATTGAGCAATCAATTCAACAGTGTAGTTGTTCATTCTCTTCTCTTTGCTCCATTGAATGCTTCATCTATTTATAATTAATCTTCATTAACTATCTATTAGACTTGAAGCAACACTACCATTGCAAAAGTAGTTGAAGACGTTGGTAGCTTATAACAGTTAAGGTGCATTTAATGTTTTTGATAAAAGTAGCTTAAACATTTTTTTGTGCCATTTGATTCTACATTAATCTTGCTCAAATATGTTATTTTAACTCAGAGTAGTAGGTATAGACAAAAGATAAGCAATAGATAAACCTCAAATAAGTACATTTTAGTTGGTTCAAAGATCAGGTATTAGAACAGAAAGAAAGATTATTGATAATGAATTCAAATACTAGCATTATCGATAATCTTATCAGTAATTATTTAATAAGATGAAGCTAAGATGAGTGAAAAGTTGAAATTCATTATCAATAAACCATTTTATTGAAAAGCTTATCAATAAGTATCAAATCAGATTATTGTGAACTTTATCAAAAAGCTAAAGGCCGGTGAGAATACTGTCAAGGCACCGTAAATATCGATAACCTTATTGATAAACACATTTATCGATAAGCTTATCGGTAAAAATCACTAAGAAATTCATTTTGGAGTTTAAGTCACGCTAGTTATTGATAACCTTATCATTAAGCTAGATTATTGATAATGTTACCAATAATCATTGTTGAAAATCTTTTAAGGATAATTTCTGAAATTATGAAAAACTTGACTTATAAAATCTTATCGACAAAGAGTTCACAAAGGTACAAACTTAAACAATCATTTAAAAACATTCTTATCGAACACTCTATTAGGAAACAAAATTATGGATAAACTTGTCAATAAAATCGAAAACTTACCAAAAGAGAGATTCAAAATAATACTTTGAAATTTTTCATCATTTATTGATGACTTTATTGATGAGCTAAGTTACCGATAATTTACTAATTCAACTTTAGGAAAGAACAAGTTTATCAGAAATCTTTATTTGTCATCATCAAAATCTAGATACTAACAATGTTAAGTTTGACCATTAAATTATGTGGTTTGACTAATCTCTTTAATAGTCAAACCTAAAGGCGAATAACGGTTTAGGGCACACCACCAAAAAAAAAAGACTTCCAGTGATGACATAAAATATCATTGTTGAAAGCATGACTTTCAGCTGTGACATTAAGAGTTGCTGCTGAAAATCTTACTTTCAGTGGCACCCTTAAATGTCACTGCTTAAGGTGTACTTTTAATGGAGACTTTTTAGAGTCACCATTGAAGATCAATTTTCAAATGTGAGACTTTCAGCGGTGACCTAATGTCACCATTGAAAAGGACTTTTACTGGCGACTCAACATGTCGCCACTGAAAGCACCCTTCAGCGGTAACATTTGTGTTGCCTCTGAAAGTTACTTTCAACGGTGACACTAAATTTCGTTGCAGAAAGTCTATTTTAAATTTTATTATTATAAGATTTTTATAGAAAATATAATATTTAGACAATCATTTTGTTAATTAATATGATTTGTTAAGACAAAATAAAGTATTTTTACATGTGCTGCTAGAGAGAGAAAGAGAGAGTTAGAGAGATAATATAGTGTGTGTGAGAGTAAGAGAGAGAGGAGTAAGGAATGAGCGTGTATGAACGTGAGATATTACAATTATGTGTGTGTGGGAGAGTTAAATAATCATGATAAAATTTATAATTAAATTTTATTATTTTTATATACTATTTTCATATTTCATAATTATAAATAAAAATATTAAAATAAATAATATAATAGCTTAAATAATTAGAAATAAAAAATATAACAAAAAATATTATATGAGTTATATTTTTTACACAAAATGGATATTATAAATAAGTATTATAATCAAATAAGAAAATTAAATATAAATATTTAATAATAGTATTATTTAACAATATTTAACATAATAACCTTTAGCGATGACTTTTTGTCGCTGCCTAAGGACACTTTCAGCGGCAATATTTTTGGTCGTCGCTAAAGGGTAGTTTCAGCGATTACAGTCTATTTCAATATTTTATTACTATTATATATATGTTTGATTTTACAGCAATTATCACCAAATTCATTCTAGCTCAATGGCAAGAAGAAGGGGCACAGAAGGAGGAGGTATGATAATATCCAGTTAGTGATGTGATGCACTGAGGTGTGGACACATGGCATAGGCAAGGTGGTGAGTGATGTGGCGACACCTGGTGATGTGGCAGCGGTCGATGGCTAGCTGGTGATGATGTGGTGGCAGTTGACAGTGGTCCTATTTTCTTCGGTGACATTTTCAACGGCGACTTTTTTCTCGACTAAAGTTGCTGTTGAAACTATACTTTTGGTGGTGACTCTTTTTGTCACTATTGATAAGTTTCAGTGACAGTTGCTGCGACAATGACTTGGCTGTGCCAATGGAGGGGGTTGCATGTGATGGGTGTGTGAGTCTCTCCTTTCCTATAAGGGAGGGGCTTTAAATTGTCCATATAGAAAAAAAAAAATGATAGGTTGCTCATTTTATGTTGATTATAGTATTAACCAACATAAAATAAAATTGTTAAATTTTGACAAAAAACTCACCATACTTTTTTACATCATTTTTTATTTAACTTAAATTAGCGACGTAAAAAGTGTTTTGTTGCAATAGTAATAGGGCATTAGCGATTTTTAAATAAATGTTTGGGTTTACCAGAGCTTAAAACCGATGTAATTTAATTCTTTTTGGTTGTTTAATTCTCCAGGGACAGATTGTTTCCTTTTGTCGGTTGCAATTTTATCTTCTTGAGATATTATTGTAAGTGCATAATCAGTTTTGTCACACTGGTTGGAAGTTCTCACCTAGTCAAATGATCAATCTGGCCTCTGCTCAGGCATCTATGCACGTATCGACTATGGCATGTTCAACACCAATGGTGACAACCCTCTCCTCCTCAGCGTCGAATATACCAAACCCTGCTCGGAGGTCAACACTATACTCAATTCGTCCTAACCTCTGGTGACTCACTTTCCTACTTTGCAGAACCCGTCATCAATGCCACACAATTTGTGTCCATTACATCACCAACTTCACGCCCTTCGCCAAGAACTTCTTTTACTGTTGCAGTCATTTTTCGCAGACCGACCTCACATATTTTCTCTATATTGTAAACTGATAAAACACACCCATGCTACGCTAATCATAGGGCTTATCTCGGTCCCTTGGCCTATATCCTAATTGCTTCATGATGCACATTCATTGCTAAGTTGCTTTGTGTGCTCCTATTTTCTTATTTATTGTGAATTTATACTCTTATAGAAAAAACTGACGTATTTTGAACAATTTACATAAGTTAAAAGCCTGAGTGATATATTTATATAGTAATATTGTGTGACAATTTTTTTCTTTAAAATTTGTTTTCTAAGTCCGTCACCACCAACACCAACATAGTTTCGATCAATATTTATACATTTGGCACAAGATTTGGCCTCATTAATTAAATAATGTTTCTGGGTCAATGGAGGCCACTTGACTGATCAAAAGACACTGTTTAAAATCTTTTGGACAAGATCAATTAGAACAAAAATTTACTTGATGCTGAACTGAATACATTTATCTAAATTGATTGAAATTTAAAATGAGAATGAAGGAGGAAATCCCCAAAATTTCAAGCACCATAGAAACTGTGGCTCGATGAGATTTGGATCTACTTGGTGGGTTTAACCGGCCTGTGACTGGTAACAACTAGGTAGAAACTAAAGTCAAGAAATTAACCTCGAAACTGCAACCTTTTATCCGCCAAAAATTTACTTGGCTTCAATCCAATCCAATATATATAGCTCACAGAGGGGAAGGAAAAGCGACAAAAACAAAATGATCATATATACGAGAAAACTCTATCACCAAAGGATTGCTTCCTCCCTATATACAAACAGCAAAACTAGCTGTAACAACTACCCTACCAGGTACAATGATTAGAGTTCAGGGATGCTTTGAAGGGCAGGTTTCCAACGTCGTTGATGCGTCTGAAAGTGATGACCGTGACTGATCAGTTGGGCCATAAATTTATCCGTTCTCAGATCATTCACATCTACCTTCCCTAGCAATGCCTCCAGCTGCTTCTTCGTTATCTTTATCTTCAGCCCCGTCGTTTTACCGGTGGTACTGCCGCCACCAGTGTCCTTCTCGGGGCAATAAACAACCTCCTTCTCCAGCGTGTAATCCCAGAAGTCGTCATCGTCGGTGGTGTATTTTCCCGTCGATGGATGCTTTAAGCAATTACCCATGTGTGAATGAATTGCTTTGCCGTGCTCTGTATTGGTTTACAGCTTAGTGTGAATTGCTTTGCCGTGCTCTTTGTTGCTTTAGAGCTTAGTGTATGTGTTTAAAGAGGAAGAAAAAGAGAGGAGGTGGGATAATGATATTTAATTTTCTCGAGATGGGGATCGATCAGTTGGGCGTTATATGGGAGAAAAAGAGCCGGAGAAGAATAAGTCATCAGATGTGAGTAGGTGGAATGACAATTTTGTAATTTAATTCATTGCGCTTCCATCCTGACTCAATCTCTAAAATTAAACTCAATCTCTAAACTTTCAATGCTGCTAGTAGTTTTGTGGAGTAAGAGAGCCTCTTCACTTCTTTTACTCTCACTTATTTATTTTTTACTACTAGATGAATTTTGAACAAGCGAGATTTAATATCTGACAAAAAAATTAAAATATTTTAATAAAACCATAAAGATGTGAATTATTTAGATCACATTTTAATAATTTAAAATTGTTTATATAAATTATTTAATTGATATTGAAATAATATTTTTGTAGGATATTAATAAATCTCAGCTCGTTCTTCCATTTTTGTCCTTATAGTTTTGTGTTTTAAAATGTAGGCCATCTAACATTTTTAAATGCTAAAAACTAAAACGATTAAGTTACAGAGGATGGGTAAAAATTCATGCACCAAGTTCTTTTTTGAGTCAAAACTATAAAAAAATGTATTGCGCTAAGTTAAAGTACGACTAAATGTTAATTAATTTAAAACTATAGGACTAGATAATTAATTTTTATTTTAAATTACAATGAATAGTTAATATGAATTTATTTGTAAGGGGCTCATTTTGTCTCATAAAAATATTTTATAATATGAATCTGAATTTAAACATAATTCAAATTAATCTTTTTCTTTTTTTTAATTAATTTAAAAATATTTTAGTGCAAATAATTAATTAAGAGACGAGAGTTTGACCTAATCAAGGTAGGATGTGCATGTGCATGTGCGGATGAGAACTTGGAGTCTCACACTTTCTTTATTTTGGTGGGGTCAGCGGGAGTTAGTAGCTTGTGAGTTATTCATTGGTGTGAAAGGAAATTGGATTGGAATCTACCCATATTATTATTAGTGCTATTTTTACCTTCACGCACATTATTTATTAAAACTACAATATTTTAAAAAAACTAACACATATTTTTTTTTACAAATAACTCATTTTTCAATAGTATAGTTTGTTATAGTCATTATATTATAAAAGCGCAACAATTCTTGTGCACTCCTCGCATATTCGAATTATTTTGTAGGCATTACTAAATAATTTTTTTCATGGTTGGCACAAAAAAATGTTATTCATAACACGGTATATTAGTTAAAAATGAAAAACACGTTAGTAAATAATTATTTAAATCTGTATAGTTAATTTTTAGATTTTCATGCTCAAGCATAATATACATATACATAGTAATTAAATAATCATGAGCATAAAACTTTATACAATAATTAATAATCATGACATTTTATGTGAAAGATTTTATTAATATTAATTACAAAAACATGGTGGCGGATAGAAGTAGGTAGGTGGGTCGGTCTCGGTGTGAGTGCGCTGACAAGAAATTAGGTGTGAATGCAAATGAAGCAAAGGAATCTGCCTTTTAACTCGCTGAACTTAGACGGACACCTTGTGGGTCCCACTTTCCACCTCTGCGCTTTGCCTCTTACTCAGATGCACGTAGGCACCATATAGAACCCCATGTTTTAGTATAATCCACTTTCTTAATCATTATCCAATTATAACCAGCAACTTCGTGATGATCCAATTTGAAAAATCCAATCTAACCACTTGATCTATGTTTAATTTTCAAGGACCTTCTAAGGATTCCACTATATCCCCAAATTTAAGACAAGCTCTTGGTGTCTTACTAGTTTTTACCAGGGTATCCATCAGAGCGAGCCCAATGACTAATTCCTCGAGTACTATCGGGCCAAGATGGGGGCGACCCTCCCAGGCACGCTTGCTCCATTCCCATCCCTCCAGAAATCGAACCCCAGGGGCGATGGTTAAGGGACACAACTCCTTTACCAGTTGTGCCAGCGCGCGCTGGTATATACACCTCTTATGTTTACAGGTAGCTTGAGGTTGGACCAATTTGGGAACAGACGAAGGCTAACTAACTCGGGGTTGACATGAATGATATGAGTTCAGGTTAGTGTGGACCTAAAGTCTAATATTTGTGGTTAAAGAGATATATAGAGACATTGACTCAGGAAGGGAAAAAATTCAATGCAAGTTATGAGATTCACATCAATATAGAATATACATGAACTTTAGCTCATTTTTAGTTTCTGCAGTATAAAGAGAGAAAAAAAAAATTATGAATGAACTTGCGTTAGAATTATAGTTGAGTCGGGTTACATGAGCCCAAATAACAATACCGCAGAAATATAAGCTACCTTCAAACTCGGTTCCAACGAATTGGGGGAAAAAAATAAAAAATAAAAAAGTTGCCTTCAGAGTATCACAAGGCAACAAGGTAACTCGAGTTGGATGAATATCTGACTCAAATGGAAATGCATAAAATAACATGAAATATGTGTTATGACATATTTAATTAATGATGTCTTAGAAAATAACCCTTCTCTAGTTTCGTTATCATTAAAACATAGACTATATGATTCACAACACTCAATATAAGAACTAAATATCAGAACTAATTGAGCGGTTTATTTTAACTTTGAATGTAAGATCCCAATAATCTATATCTTTTCCGAATTTATAATTTTTTTCTAAACTACGCTCATGGATTATAGTTATTAAATAAGACTTTTTATATGGGGGAATTCCATTGCAAATGATTAAAATAAGTATTTAATTTTAAGAAAACCAATATATATTTTCTTTCATAAATAACTCATTCGACTAATTTACTTAATACACACAAATTAGTTATCTACTTGCTCCTCCATTTAGAAAAAGGGAATAATGTTTCATCTGATGTGTTCCACTCCCTTACTTATCTGGTAACAATCGATTTTATCCTATAGCCATGCTCAAGAATAGTCCATAATGATACTGCTATTTTATATGTAACTCAGATAGTTCCCCAGGCTTATCAAGTGTCTAGCACATAAGTAGCTGCTCACACAAACTTACCCATTCAACCGCTACCAAAATCTTTTTCTTCATCATCATTTGAATAAACTGGAAAGAAACATACAGACGCAGACGATCCTAGAAAACACGTGTTTTCACAAAAATAAAATATTCCATTCATATGTTTAAGGTACATTTGGCATCCTGAAATATTTTTTCTGTTACACCTAATGTACTAAAGTTATTTGCGGCAATTTCACTCTTAAAGTTATTTAAATGATACAATTTTGTCAAAAATGGAACAGAAAATTATTTTTGACTGCTAAGTTGCTAAGCAAGGGTCATTTGACCCAAAAATTAAAGCAATAGTTCTGGTCCATTTTGGACAACCATAAAATTGTAATATAAAATTAAATAAATGCAAGACAGTGGAAACTTAAATGACTCTTTAGCTTGTCCGGATTAAAGTCGGTAGAAGTGATTTTTAGTTGAACTAACTTTTGTAAATTGAAGTTGGGGTGAAAATTAGGCAGTATCATGTGATTGATGTTTGCACAAACAATTTTTTCGGTTAAAAAAAAAAACTAACAAATTAAATACAAAGAATTAAAAAACAAAAGATAAATGCAAAGTATTCATCATTCACTGCTTACCATTCCAATGTCAAAATTCAGAAGGAAAAGTGAAAATGTCAGGGTTGGGTTAGAGTTGTACAAATACCACGCTCTTGTGTCGACAACTCCGCATACAGCAACCTCTGATTAATTAAGCCGGTTAGTTTGTTTATCTAACTGATTAAATGAGTCGAATTGATATGATTATACTCAAATGTTTTAAAATGATCAATCCAACTTGCCAAGTTGGCAAAGTTGAATACGCCAATCTGGTGGACCTAACCTATTCCATTTACCCTCTCGGTTGGTTCAAGGAGCGAGAAGTTAGAAAGAAGTTTAAAAAAAAAATTTAGAAAATGAAAAAAATGGGATTAAAAATTTATAATAGAAAGAAAAACTATAAGGATAAATGTGTAAAAATACTTATTATCTTTTTCGAAAAAAAAAAAGTGCAGCTAGCCAGCTACTAAAATAATTAAACCTTAAGTGCAAAAATATGCATAAACCTTTTAAAATGGAACAAAAACATCATCTCCGTTAATACATCTAGACCTTCAACTTTTTAAAGCATATTTTTGTAAAAAGGTTAAAAATACTGAGAAGTCATGTAATTTTAGAGAAAACAGAGAAGGTGGGAATAACATGATACAGGCACTTTCACACATGAGGTTTGATCAATATGGTGCCAGCAGCTCTTTTTGGGAAAAAAATTATGGGCACGTTTGAACCTTCACAAAAGTATGTATTGAGAAAGCAACGGAGATTTAGAAGAGTTAACAAAGATGACATTTCTACTCCATTTTGAAAAATTCAGGTATATTTTTACACTCAAGGTGCCAGTAGTACTTTTTGAAAAAGATTATGAGTATTTTTTACACCTTTATCCAAACTATAAATACCATGACATTTAAGTTGGTGTAAGATTTATATCCTTTATTTGAGCATTCATCTCTTGCATTCAAAACTCTTTATACTTTGTTCTTCAAAGTCTATTTTCACTCTTTTGAGAGTTATTTAAACATTTAATTTTCTTTATCATGTGAGTGGGCTAGTTGGGTTTATTAACTGTAAGAGAAATTAAGACTAAATAAGTTTTTGTGGTTGTATTGTGGTTTTGCAAGCGCCACGTTTTAAACTTGTTTGAGCATAGTGAAAAATATTCTTAAAAGGTTTCTAAGGACTGAGTATAGGCCAAATGATTTGGGTCAAATCAATATAAACTTTCTGTGTTACTCTTTCTAATTGTTTCATGGCTTTTGGGTTGGAAAAAGTTTGTGAAAATTTTTTAGAAGACACCTAATAATCACCCTCTCTTATCTTCTCTTATGCGCTAGCTAGCCTTACCCATTACCCTCTCCCTCCGCATCTCTCGCCTCCTAATCATTCCCCAAGCCAAAATAAAACTTTTTATCAAAAGAAAATTTTAAATGTCAGAACGCACTTCTAATGACCAATGGCTTGATTCACTCATATTGCTTCGTATGGTAAAAGCTGTTTCAAATTAATTTTTCCCACATCATCGTGCATATTTGTATTATTGTCTACACAAAATATATTTTGTATATTAAACAAAACCTACGTCACATGTGCACATTCCCATTCCTATGTTGAGAAAAAAGAAATTGTGCACCCTACATCACTTTTCCCAGATAGTAGAAAACTCAAAGCCATGTAGCATGCTAACTTTGAAGATTGTTGTGATTTTGGTGCAAATTACCAAAAGGCATAGAGAAGGTAGGTGAGTCCATCTTGGCTTACTAATACATCACCATAAACTCTCACTTTTTGTCTCATTTTGTCACCTAAAGATAATTTCGTCCAAAGTAATTCAAATTAATTTTCTTCTTGTCCACATGGCGCCAACCCATTGGCTGTCCTAATGTTAATGCTAGTCACGTGCTGGGGAGGTGACATGAACTTATCAACGTGCAGCCATTTATTCATGCAAATGTTGGGAGCACGTCCAGCCGAATTGTGTGCGCGACTTTACTCTAGACGACTAGTCATCATGGGCCCCCATGCTGTGTATGTGTGTCGTTTAATATTGACTCCTGCCTTGCTCGTCTTTCATCCCTCGAAATGTTATTCTCCGAATTTTAGCTCAAAGGGGGGCAAAAAAAAGGAAAAAAACTAAGGGTTTATTTATTTAACGAAAATTTAGGTTCTAAAAGGTCATGATTAGAGTTAGAGCTTGCCGTCTATTTTTAAACCTAAGTTTCATGTTTACAAAATGATTATTAATCATTTCGTCTCCCACTTACTCTCTCCGATCCATAATATAAGAAGTTGGTTAATTTTTTTTGCATACGAAGAAATAAAAGTCTAGTCATTAATTATAAATGTGTCCTAAAATGATAAAAATTTTCTATTTTGCCCACAAAAAATAATGAAGTTACTTTTAATGTTACACTTTAATTATTTCTCATCTCTCTCCTCTCTCCTATATTTGATAGGAGTAAAAGTGAAAAAAACATATTATTTTTTTTTGGTGAAATGAAAAAAAAAAATATTAATTATCTCAACAACGTCTTCTACTTTGGACAGCAATTTTCTTCTGACCAACGTCTTATATTATGAACCAAAAGGAGTACTAATTAAAGAATGAAGCAACTCCTCATATCCATGATGAGATATTCCATTGTGAGATAAGTCAAATTTAATTTTTCTTCTCATTTTCTAATATATGTTATTGTTCTACTATAGGTTAAATTTTTGTCATATTGAGTAGATTACAAAAGTTTATGTAAACACCCATTCTAGTAACTCTCAATGACTGAGCTTTACCTAACAATTATTTAGGCTTTAACTTTGATAGAAAAGAAAAAGGTTACATTCACACGTATATTGTCAAAGTTAGAAGAGAAGTGCACTATGTAACATTCTAGATTTTAGGCCTAAAAGTACCAGAATTAGCCTAAACTTGACAAGTTATTATACCCTTTTTGGCAAGAATTTTAGAAATTTCCTAGAAGGATAAGAGGATTTTCAGAGACCAAATTAAAATAAAAGGTTTTACAAACTATGAGACAGGCAAGTTAGACACTCTAATGGAGTCTCGAGGGCTCGAGTATGGGAATTGGAGATGACTAAGGGCTAAAGGTTGTGCTAGGAACCTTAGTAAGATGATTCTTGAGGGTAAACTCGAGCAGGGACCTAATCTTAAATTCAAAAAGTTTCAGGTTGAAAAGGACAGTAATGAAAAGTATACCTGAAAATTCTAAAGAAACTTCAAAAACTTCTAGAAAAATAGGAAATGAGGTTATGAGGCCCGTATGAGGCTAAGAAAGATGAAAATACCCCTAAAGCAAATTGATGAGATTCTCATTATTTTTAGCTAATTAGAGAAAGTTCAAAAAATTCTAGAAAAATAGGAAATGAGGTTATGAGGCCCGTATGAGGCTAAGAAAGATGAAAATACCCCTAAAGCAAATTGATGAGATTCTCATTATTTTTAGCTAATTATGAATACTAGAAAGCAAATTGATGAGATTCTCATTATTTTTAGCTAATTATGAATACTAGCCAAAATTAAATTATTTAAAATACAAGGAGGTCTCAGATAATTGGAGAAAAATAGGGACTAAATGCTTGAGGAAATATCAAAGGTTTTAAAAATGATTTTATCCCCAGAAAGCAAAGAGGTTGGCTTTAATAGAATTTAAAACCTATTTATACACCATATGGGAAAAGTTAAAATAAACTGTCTCTGGGTTGACTTTTGACCTGTGAAAAATTAGAGGAATTTCCCATGATGAAAAGACAGTATTGGTACCCACAGACAAATATTTAGAGTTATGAACTGGTAGAGAGAATTTGATCAAGTTTACTCCGAAATAAATATTATTAAATGTTTAATACTGAGACAAGGAGAAAAGCATCTCTCTCTTTGTGTGTGTCTATAATGTCATGTGAGGTTATTTGTAATGATAAAAAGTTCCCAGAATATGTCTCAGGGTTATCAGGTAAGTCATCAAGACCCGAAAAAGGTACTTGATATGGCATAAAATTATAAAATAAGTGGAAGAATAGTTAAGGCTAAGAGGAAATACCAATTGCTCCCCATTTTTCTCCCTGTTTTAATGCAAATTTGATAAGGAGACATAGATGAAATTATATAATTTGTTAAGGAGCATGCTTGGAAGAAAAAGAATTATTTAATAAAAAATTAAGTTCTAATCACATGTGTGTTTAGATGGCATGCATGTGGCATCATCTTAAATAGAAAAAATATGATAAAGACACCTAGAAAATTACATGGCAAGATCATGAGGGACATGATTTAATTAGATGGCAAGTGTTATGGTAAAGGTGAATTAGATTAACCAAGGTAAATGGTAACTTTAGCATTATAAATACCTATTTCCTCATCCCATTTGTGTGTTTGGATGACCAAGAGGAAGAGCAAGGAGGGAGCATAAAATTTTGAGGTCAAGAAGGAGAAGAGGAAGAGCTTCAAGTTTCACGCAAGACCAAGTGTCAAGACATGGTAAGATCATGGTTTTTAATGTAGTTTATTATGCTCTATGTCTTGCAAAGCTTGGTTATGGTTTTTGTTGATTTTTAGAAGCATTAAATCCTAAGATGAGATGCTTTTCAAATGTGATTAAGGCATGAAAAAGATTGATTGAAGTTAAATTAATAATAAAGAGAAAGAAAAGAGTAGAAATCAAGTGGTTTTGTTATGAAAATTAAATGAATCCAACTTCTCCTGATTTCATGTAATTTTCAGCCAGACTTAGGGATTGAGTTAGGGTTGGATTTTGCTGATTTTAATGCTTACTATTACATCATACTTCTATAATACCTTAGAATCCATTTTATGTCAATTCAGACCACTATGGATGGCCTTAAACTTAAAAGAAAGGATCTGGGACATTATTATGGATTTACTGTTTATTTGGTAAATCCAGAATTTGTTTTCTAATTTTAAAAATTCATAATTAATTGTAAAAAAAAAATAGAGTGGTTTTAGGTCCTACTGAAAGCTTTTAATTGCCCTTTAAGGAAAAAATAATCTCAAGAACCAATTTGGTGTGAAACAGTGCCAGATTTGTACGGAAGTTTCTACTGTTCTATTGTTAAAAACTTTTTTCAGATTTCAACCCTAATTTTGAAAAATCACCATAATTCGTACATATATCCAAATTGAACGTTCTACCTGTTGATTTGAAGCTTAAGAAGTGAGCTATAATCATGCCAAATTTCAGAATCTAATACGAATACAAACTTAGTTAAATTATAGCTCCAAGATAACAGCTTAAAGGGTTACAGCATCCATGCGTATATTCATTTACATTGTCAAAAGTCAAGGGAGTTTCATAAATACAAATTATTCTTTCAACATTTTCTTCTTCCTCCTGGATGGTTTAGCCCCTAGGAAAATTAATTGCATTTGGAAGGAATGAGATTTCATCGAAATCCCAATAGCAAGATAAAATCAACCATAACATCAAACATGAACTATCATCAGGCATTTGAATATTTAATATCATTAGGGAACTAATTCTTCCTCATACTTAAAGCAATCTCTAACGTGCTATAGCCAAGGCATTTCAAAGCAAGGAGTGTCACATCTCAATTTTTAGACCTAGGAGCCCCAAAAGTAGCCTAAAGAAGGTAGGCTACTAAGCCCTTTTTGAGCAGAAATCCCAAAGACGAGAAAGGAAGTCAAAGCAGTTTCAGGGACTAAACTGCAAAGTAAAAGATCTCAGGGGCTCAAATATAATCAACGCTAGAGGCTCCAGTAAAGTCTTAAGGACCTAGAAAGATAAAAGAGAGTAGAAACATGCCAAGGGCTAAGTTAGAAACTGTAAAGAGATGGTTGTATGAAGTTAAGTTTAAGTAGGGACTAAACTATAAATTCAGAAAGTTACGGCCAACAGGGGTAAAAATGGAAAGTATACAAAAAATTCTAAGAAAACCCCAAAAAATGGGAAATAATATTCTAACACTCTTTTATGAAGACAAATGACAAAAATACCCCTGAGGCAGCTTACAGGTAATTTATAAGGTTATGGCTAGTAAAAAGTACACCATTTAAGGTAATTATTTAAAAAAGCAAGAGACCTCAAAAATGTACACATGATTGAGGTTAAATGGTTGAAAATTTGTACGAATTCATAAAATTAGTCTCGCAACCAAAAGGCCAGTGGAATGGCTTTAATAAATTAAAAAGGGATTATGCCGATAAAAGGGCATTTTAGTAAATGATTTTTATGCAAGGTTTAAAGGAAGTGTTATGGCCTGAGAAAATTTATACATATTCTCTAGAGTAAAAAGAAATTTATGGAGTAGGCAGAAGAATTTTTTGAGCTCCAAAAGACTGTCAAAAAGGCTGCAGAAACATGTGCTAAGTAAATTAGAAGGAAACTTAAGAATTAAGTTTTGATCCAATGACTAGGATTCAATCTCCCTTCTCCTCCACCAAATTTGTGACACTTGGAACCTTTTAGAAGAATGAGGTAAGGCTGATGCAAGAAGGTGATGCAATGATGATGCAAAAGTCCACTTGAACTTCCAAATTTGCCCTTACTTCTTCTATTGGCTACTACGGGCATTTTAGTCCATCCAAGCCAAAGTTTTGGCTATAAATAGACACTCCCTCCCCCTTCATTTTGGGCAAGATGGAGAATAAGAGGGGAGACTCTTGCCATTTTGATTCTTGAAGCTTAAATCAAGAGGAAGACACCTACTTTGATCAACCAAGTTGGGATCTAAGGTTAGTAAGTTGTTCCCTCTTGTTTCTTGCTTTGAATCTTTAGTTTTTATGGTTGAAAAGTTTGGTTTCCTTAAGGCATGATGTTGGCCGAATTATATAAAGTTCGGGAAAGGAAGTTTTGATATGATATCTAGTTAAAACCAATTGATTCAAGATTGTTTCAAGTACTTTTGAGTCGTTGTTTAAAAGATTTCATGGTTGTTTCTTGAAGGGTGTTGTTCGGCCAAGCTAAGATCTGTACCCTAGGATGAGAATTTCATAGTTTTGATACTTCCATTGTATTTAAAATGAAAAATGGTATAGGGTAAGCCTAAATAATAAGCATTAGAAGCATTAAAATTAAAGTTAGAACTTTTAGAGTTATGAACCCTAAAAATAGATTGGAAGGACGGAGTTGGATTTTTATTAATCTAAGCTCATATTTGGATTTTTTGGGCAAAATTGTGTAGGATTAGCTTAAGAGAACAATTTTTACAAAGCTAGAACATCAATCCAAAATTAAGAGGAAAGGTCAAGTTCAAGAGAGTTAGTCTTGAACTTTATGTAATCTCTTGGTCCTAATGGATTGTTTAGTCAATGTGATTATGTTTAGGACCTTGGAACATCTAAGAGAATGTTTATTGATGTTGACCAAAAGCTCTTATGGTTGGAAAGTTAAGGGAGTCAAAGGAAAAGCAAGAGAACAACTTGAAGTATAAGGTAGTGAACTTACCCTTTATGTGCTTGATGTGGTATGCTTATGTGTTGGTTTGTATTTGTTGATGTTTGAATGATATTGTAACTTGATGATTGTTGATGGAAATGCTATTTTTAATATTTTTACATGGCCATGCATTTTTATATCAAGCATAAAGCATGATGGCATGTCACTAGTTAATTTAAGTTTATGGAAAAACTACATACCATACACTAGCATCCATCTTGTGCATGTATGTGGCAATGTTTGCTACTAAGATTCTCCTGAATCTCACCTCCTCCCTAACCAACCATTTAGGTCAATCAATAGTGGGTAATAATGGCATAAGAAGTGAAGAGAAGAAAGCAGAGAATTATTGATGTTAATGAATTAGGTTAATGTTTAATGTATATTTCCCCCATTTTGTAAATTATGTTTTTGGATGTCAATGATGCCATGTAATTAATTATAATGTTTATGGCATGAATGAAAGTGTATGAGCATGAATGGAAAAAAGCAAACTGAACTTATGTATGCCAAAGAAATAAGAAGAATTAAAGTAAAAAGTGGTTAAGGGATAAAACGTAGGTTCTAGAGCAGTTAGCTTTAAGCTCCAGTTTGACCAATGAAATGAACGAGTTAAGCCATGAAATTTGGCAGAAATATAGCAAACATCTCAAGTTTTAAAATGAGAGATAGATCACCTCAATTGGATATGTATACAAGGAGATATAAATTTCCAAAGTTGAGGTATAGAATCTGGAAGTTTCAGATTTGACCAAATGAACAGTAATCTTTATTGATTAAACTGCACGAATTGGCCAAAGATAAGTCCAATTAGATATTTTTTCCTTAAAGAGCATTGAAAGAGCTTTCCATGAAATTTTAGAACACCTCCATATGATATTTCTACAATTAGGTATGATTTTTTAAAAGTTGAACCTGAAATCCCAAAAATGCGCAGTGAATAGTAATATTCGTAAATCAGTGTCCAGTTATGTTTTTATGAGCTCAAGGCCATCCAAAGTGGTCCGAAATGGCTCTAAATAGACTCTAAGGTATGATATAAGTAAGGTGTGATATTTTTGGTATCAGAGTAGAGGTTCTAGCATAGGAAATGGAGAACTATCTGCAAGGATTTAGAAAAGTCCAGTTCAGGTCAGACTAGTAACGAAATACTAGCTAAGGTCCAACTAAGGTTATGGATTGGAGCTAAATGCTCTATGGAAAATAAGTATTGAGGATCACTAAAAAGGTGATGTTTGAGTCCTTAATTAGAAAGAAAAAAATAAATAATAATAAGAAATCATAAGCTAAGGAAGGTTGGCACTATTTAACGATAAAGAGACTTTCTCTCAAGAGAAAGAAAGGATAATGGCTTATAAGTCAGATAGAGATATAAGTCTAAACCCTAGCAGAAAGGGTCAAGTAGCAACCTATGTTAGATACAGTTAATGTAGCCTTAATATAATGTTAAGGCAGCATGATCAAAGTAGCTATCTTCGATTCCTAAATGAATATAAAAAGCTAAAAAGAGCTAAAGATAACTTTCCGCCGCTAGTGATCCCTGAGAATAGGGGAAACCAAAAGTACTAATGCCTAGAGACATGAGCCAGGCTCTTTCTCAATTGGCTAAAAGGAAGTAGCTGACTTGTTTGGGGATCATAGTAAGATTAGTGACATGGAAGTCCTTTAAGCAGCGGACAATGTTACGATGAACGAAGCTAGGTAAGACTAGCAGAGGTTAAGAGAAAGTATGTTTCATCACAATGAACTAAGGGAATTGGTGGCAATGAATGAATACAGAAGTGATTGCTAGAGGAAGTGGTGACTTTTATCACGGCAAACAAGAATTTTGGTCATGATGAATAGAGATAGTAACTCCCAGATGCTGAGGTGGTATCTCAGCAAGACTCGATAGATTATGAGGTCACTGATAGCAAGACTGGTAAACATCAGAGAGATAGTAGTAGCCACTATTTAAGAGCTATCAATTCCCCCTCAAAAGGAAGAGTAATGATAAGGAGTTGAACAAGATAGTTAGGGGTAGCATCTATACACCACTAAGAGGGTGTAGTGGCCACTTAAGTTGGATGAACTCTTATAGCCTCGTTAGGGTTGGGAAACCATGATAGAGTAGCTATCTCAAGTCCCTGAATAGATAAAGAGGAACTTGTAGATAGTAAACTCAAGATAGATAGCCCTGGTAGAATTCTTAGGGATCAAGAAGAAGAGAAAGAGATGAGAATAAGACAAATGGTGTCACACCCCAAGTTTTGGGCCTAAGAATACACGGATTAGTCTAAGATAGGTAGGCTACTAAATCCCTATGAGCAGGAGTCCCAGAAATGTAAAAGGAATGTTGAAGGGTTTTAGGGACTAAACTGTAAATAGAGAAAGTTCTAGGGACTAAAATGTAAAGAAAGTTAGAGGCTTCAGTGAAGTCTCAAGGCCCAAAAATGAGAAAAGAGGTTAGTTTAGACCAAGGTTATGATAGAGGTCATAATAGGGTGATTTATGAGGTTTACTTGACCAAGGGCAAAACTGTAATTTTGGAAAGTTTCGGGCCAGAAATGGGTAAAAATGGAAGTAATACCCAAAAAATTCTAGAAAATGGAAAATGACATTTTAAGGCCTGTATATGAGAAGAAATGATGAAAATGCCCTTGAGTTGACTTAAAAGGATTTTATAAGTTTATGGCTTAGTTTGAGATGTAGAGGTAGATTTAATTGTTTGAGACATAAGGAAACCTCAGAAGATTTTGGTAAAATGGGGATGTATGACCTAAGAGGCTATAGAATTTATAAAATTAGTCTCAATCCTAGGAGGCCAGCAGAATGGCTTTAATATATTTTTTAATGCCAGAACTGCAGTTTATGGGTTTGTTATAGGAAATTTAAAAAGAAATACTTATGATCTGAGTTATGATATGAGAAAATTCATAAATTTTCTACAAAATTAGATAAATTTTATGGTATAAATAGATAAATTTTTGGAGTTCAGGATGGGATAAAATGCTCCAGTCAAATGTTAAATAATTAATGTCCCTTAATTAGGAGACAAAGTTAGAAAATATCTCAGATATTTTGAGGAAGACAAGTTCAACTTGAATTCTCTTATTCTTTCCCATGTGCTTCATTTATGAGGGTGATAAGTCATCGTATGAGTCACCAGAAGATATTTTATGGGCAGTAGAAAAATTAGAATGCAATACGGGTAAGTGTTAGACAGTTCCCTATCTACCCGGTAGAGCAAAATTTCTACTATGTGACTCAATAAGGTTGACTAATTGGTCAATAGTGTTGACTATTTTTCCCCCTCTGCTCCTCTAAGGTGGCGCCATATATGTGCCTTTTATTGGCCAATATCAATTGTTAAAAATACCTAGAGATCTCAGAAAATTATGAGAAATTAAAGGAAATTCATTTAGGAATTATGGAGATTTATAAAATTATTTCCAACCCTAAATGATGAGGAGGTTAGCTTTAATTGAATATAAAGCTAAATTAATATTGGTAGATTGTCTGTTTTTACGGAAACGGCAATTTAAAGAGTTATATAGGGAGAAAAATTATGAAATTAATCAAGGAAGTTCCCTTTACTGAGATATAATTAATGGTGATCTGATATAAGAATTCTGAGATACTAGAATTTTTTGGCTATCAGATAAAATAAACCAATGTTATATTACGATTCAGTAGACTGTCAGGACAACCAGGGTGGTAAAATTTCTGACAGAATGTCAAGGACACATGTCACGCCCAAATTGGCCAAGAAAGGGAAAAAGAAAATAAAAAGGAAAAGGAAAAGGAAAGAAATCAAGTTAGATTAAAATTTAATTAGAGATAAGTAAAATGATTATGGTTAAATCATCTTCTGTAGGATCGTGACACGTGGCAAACATGGTTCATTGGATGGCTAGGATTTAACCATCTATCTTTGAAAAGTCAAAAGTTTCTAGAAGGGTAATTAGCCAAGTTAATCAAGGAATTAAGAGAGTTAACCTTGATTAAAGCCTAATTAATCTTAATGGATAAGAACGATGACATAAGCCCTAATGACTCACCATCCAAGTGTCAATATATTAAGCCACATAGCCTAAGATTTGTACATGTGGAAAGTGTCACACCTTACTTATATAATATCTTAGCATTCATTTAGAACCATTCCAGACCACTTTGGATGGTCTTAAGCTTAAAAATTTCAATTTGGACGTTAATTTTCGAAAAATTACTGTTCACTATCCAGTTTTCAGATTATAGGTCCAACTTTGAAAAATCATAACTAATTCTAGAAATATCGTATGGAGGTGTTCCAAAATTCTACGGAAAGCTCTTTCAATGCTCTTTAAGGGAAAAATATTCAACTGAACTCATCCTCACTGAAAACGTACAGTTTATTAGATTAAAATTACTATTCATTTGGTAAAATCTGGACTTTCCAGATTCTGCGCCTTAACTTCAAAAATTCATATCTCATTGTATACACATCCAAATGATGTGATTTACCACTCATTTTAAAGCTTGGGATATGCATTATAAGTGTACCAAATTCTGTAGCTTAACTCATTCATATGATAGGTCGAACTGAAGCTTGAAATTAACTGCTTCAGGACCTACGTTTTATCCCTTAATATCTCTTTACTTTAATTCTTTTTATTTCTTTGGCATACCTAACATGGGCTTACTCTTTCCCATTCATGCTCATATACTTTCATCCATACCATAAACATCCTAAGCACATACATTGAATTGATGGCATTCATAACATAACTTACAACATAGGAGAATTATACATTGAATAATAATATCAATCATTAGCATTAATAATTCTCCACTTCTTGTCCTTGCTTCTCATGCCCTTAGTGCCCATCATTGATTTGACCTAAATGGTTGGTTAGGGAGGGGGTGAGATTCGGGAGAATCTCAGTAGCAAACACTACCACATACATGCACAAGATGGATGCTAGTGTATGGTATGTAGTTTTTCATAAATTTAAGTTAACTAGTGACATGCCATCATGCTTTATGCTTGGTATAAAAATGCATGGCCATAGGAACATATTAAAAACAGCATTTCCAGCAACAATCATCATGTCACAACATCATTCAAACAACAAATACAAACCAACACATAAGCATACCATGTCAAGCACATAAAGGGTAAGTTCACTACCTTGCACCTCAAGCTTTCCTCTTACTTTTCCTTTGACTCCCTTGACTTTCCAACCATGTGGGCATTCGGTCAACATCACTAAACATCCTCTTGGATGTTTCAAAGGTCCTAAACATAACCATAATGATGACACAATCCATTAGGACCATTAGATTACATAAAGTTCAAGACTAGCTTTCTTGAACCTCAACCCCTTTCTCTTAGTCTTAGGGTTTTCTTTCTAACTTTTCTAATATAAATCTTATCATTTTACATCCTTATGATCTATTTCCTATCAATTAGGACCACTTTAGATGGCTTTAGATTCAAGAATATCAAATCTGGAAATTTTGGTTCGCGGGTACTGTTCACGCAGAATCTCCAGAATTTTTGATCAACTTTCAAAATTCATAATTAAATCTAGAAAAATCCAAATTGAGTGCTTCCAAGTCTCACTGAAAGATAATTAAGTTAAATTTAAAGGAAAAATAGTTTCAGGAACCAATTCTACGCTGAACAGTACCATAATTGTACAGAACTCGACACCCTTCCAAAAGCTTAACACTGTTTCCAGATTTCAAACCCTAACTTTGAAAAATCACCATAAATCGTACACATATCCAAATGAAGTGTTCTACCCATGTATTTAAAGGTCACAGAGTTTACTTTAAGCATGATAAATTTTAGAACCAGATATGAATAGTAACTATTCGAAAAAGCCATCAAATCAGCACGTAATTCTTCCAACTTTCACATAGATCCACTTGGATCTACCATACTTTGAGGTGTTCTAGCAAGATCTAACAACCAAACTCCCTTCCCCACTCATCAACCATTTTGACCAGCCATCAAAAGGGAGAGAAGACATATTTTCAACCATAAAAGAGAAAGAAACCAAGGCAAGAACACATCTAGAGCCAAGAACTCACCTTGAACCTTGATTGTATGATCAAAGTTGATGCCTTTCTCTTGGTTTTCCCTCAAAACTCTCTCTTCTTCTTCCTCTCTTCATGCCTTGCACGAAATTCCCATCTGATTTAGGGGAGAGATGAGCTCATTAATGTGTACAAAATATCCCACCAACCATCATTAATGTTATGCCAAGTGTCATTAGCCTACTTAATCTTAATCCTCTCTCTTAATTAACTTAAATCATAATGTAATTAAATTCCAAAGTCAAGATCCTCTCCATTGGTAGCTTGACACTTGGAAAGCTTTAATTACCATCCATTAAAGGCTTGACAAGTGGCGACTTGTGGCCCAAGTAAAGTGCAAGACTCTGATTAATACTTTATCGGTGCACTTTTACTCCGGGTTTAACTTCTTTTCTCTAATTACAGTGCTCTGGCCTCTGTAACTATTTTCTGTTAGATCCATAAATTCTCTTTAATTTTAGAGAGTATCTATGAATTTTCTTAGCCCATAACACTTCCTTTAAGCCTTGCATAAAATTCATTTACTAAAATACCCTTTTATCGGCAAAACCGGCTCTTTAATTTCTTAAAGCCACTCTACTGGCCTTTTGGTTGCGGGACTAATTTTATAAATTAGTACAACCTTTCAACCCTTTAACCTCATTTTTGTATACACTTTTGAGGTCTCTTGTTATTTCAAATAATTACCTCAAACGGTATACTTTTTACCGGTCACAACCTCATAAATTCCATTTAAGCTGCCTCAGGGGTATTTTCATCTTTTCTCTTCATAGAAGAGTCTTAGAATATTATTTCTAATTTTCTAGGATTTTCTTGGAGTTCTCTGCGTACTCTTCCATTTTTACCCCTATTAGTCATAACTTTCTGAATTTACAGTTTAGTCCCTTCTTGGACTTAGCTTCATATGATCTTCTCTTTGAGGCTTCTAGCTTAACCTTTGGCCTGTATCTAGTCTCTTTTCTCTTTTTGGGCCTTTGAGACTTTACTGGAGTCTCTAACCTTAATTATACCCGAGCCCCTGAAAACTTTTACTTTGCAGTATAGTCCCTGAAACTGCTTTAACTTCCTTTCTCGTCTTTGGGACTTCTGCTCACAGGGGTCTGATAGCCTATCTAATTCAGGCTATTACTGGTACTTCTAGACCTAAAACTTTGGATGTTACAGAAAGAGGTCAAAATTGGAGGGCTAAGATTAAGTCTTATGCAAGAAGGGCATATGTGGAATTAGTGAAATATGGAGCCTATAAATACCCCCTCACATGTTCATTTCATGCAAGACCTTTCAAGTAGGAAACCTCTTGCAAATTTTCGTGTAGAGAGAGAAAGAGAAGAATTCTAGTGAGAGAAAGTCATTTGGAAGCAAGGTAAGCTTCTAAAACTCTTCCATTTCAAGTTATAATGATGGTATGTTAGTTTTAGGCTATTTTAATGATAATAGAAAGTCACTTTTCTAAGGGGAAGTACTGCCCAAATTTTATCAAAATGATAAGGAATGGTTTAGATGAAGATTAAGCATGGTTAAAGGTTAAAGATTAAGTGGTTACATGTTAGTTTGGTTGAAAATCCTTTTCCCTACAAATATATATATATATGGTTCGGCCAAGCTAAGTTAATGGGAAGGGATTGGATTTTCATAAAACTAATATGATAAATGGATTCTACATGGAAAATTATGTAGGAAAGGCCCAAGAAAGTTCAAGAATCAAAGCTAGAAAAATAAACCCTAAAAGTCAAGAAAAAAGGGGTTTAAGGGGTTATGTTAAGTTATGGAGTTGAAGTAATGCTTAATGTTGTGTCATTGGTTGCCTAATAGGCTATACACAACAAAGGGGCAAAGATCTAGTCAAGAGAAAAGAGTTCAAGAGGACGGAAAGCCAACAAGGTAGCTTTTGCATTCCATTGCTTGTTAGAGTTACTATACATTGTATGTTCATTGCTATGTGTTATGATGTTATGCCATGATGCCTCCATGCATGTATACCTTAGTTTATGCAAGGTTGAGATGATATGTTATGTTATGATGTTATGTTTTTCCATGGCAAGTACATAATACTCAAGTATGTATGTATGTATGTAGCTTGAATTACATTGTGATGTGTAACCATAGTAGTGTGTGCAATGTGCTACTAAGATTCCCCAAGAATCTTACCCCTATATTTAACAAACCCTAGGGCCTTCAACCTCTAAGAGCAAAGAAAAAGAAGTGGCTATAGTAGAGAGTTAAGTTCGCCTCGAGAAGAAGAAGAAGAATGAAGAAAAACCTTATGTTGGATGAATGTAATTAAGAGTATGCTTTAAGGTTTTAAGTTATGGATATATGCTAGCTTATGTGTTAATATGTGAAAGCATGCTAGTGTTGTCTAATATGCATGATTATATGGTAGGAGAATTAGTATGCAAGTAATTGGTCAAGTAAGACAATTTATCCTTCCAAGGGGGGATAAAAGTCAACATTATGGACCTAAACTCTGACCAAAGTCAAATTAAGCAATCGAGTGAGTATAGTCATGAGATTCAGTGAGCAAATAGATGGGATTTTTCTCTTTAAGATGAGAGTTGGTTCACCTGAATCTGATAACCACACAAGAAGTTATGCCCTTCCAAAGTTGGGCTAAAATAAGTGGAAAATGAAAAAATGACCATATGAACAGTAACTTTTTCAAGAAAAACTGGGCTTGAATTTTAAGGAAATCAGTCCGAAAACTATTTTCTCTCAAAATTTTATCCAAAGAGCTTTCCATAGAACTTAGAATCAGTCGATTTTGATTTTTCTACAATTAGTTATGAATTTTTTAAGTTTGCCACAATTTTCGGTTACAATGAATAGTAATCTGTAAAAGAAAATTTTCAAACTTGATTTTTCATAACTTGTAGTCTTCAAAAGTGATTCCAAATGCTTCTGCAAGGCAAGTTAATTGGTATAAACATAAGGTGTTACAGATGGCTATACGGTGAACTAGCATTATGAGGTTGGTATGTTCTCGATAATGTTAAGAGATACTCAGTCACTTAGGGTTAGGTTGAGAGGCACCCTTCACAGGGGATATAGTTTTGGCTACGAGTCTTCCTAAAGAAAGTGGGGAACTAGTCCTTTGAGACAGAACTGGCACCACTCTAGACGGAGCCAAATACCCTATCTGAGTAGGAAAAGGGGAGCAGCTGAGGCAAGGCAAGCAGAGTTGACTTCACCCCAATGGAAGCATAACTAGCCGAGAATAAAGCTAGGGTTAAATGTCCCTGAGCTTAACAGAGAAGGGCTAGCAAAAAGAAGAGAACCTCATAAGTCTTCTCCCTATGACTTCTAGAATCAGCTACAAACAGGATGAGAGGCTCCCTTTTTAAGGATAAGATGTCTAGTTGGCACACTACAGACATAGCAACCAGTAAGAGCTTGCACTCTTTGCATTAAAATGCCAGGCATTATGCATGTTAGAGTATGCTCATACTAGAAAGAGAAGTTGCATAAGTCCTCTCCCTGTACTATTTTAAAGTAGCTAAGAACGGTAAGAGCAGCTAGAGGAGTAAGAGAACTCCTAAGACAGATTGACTTAGGCACCAAAAGAAGCAGATAGGTGGCTTGGAGAATTAAATGAGGCCTAAAAGAGTGATATTGGCTATTGGAAGAGTCTTGGGGAATGATCAGTCAAGTTACCAACTAAGTAGAAGTGACTTATTTTATTACTCAATCCTATAACTAGAGTCTGCCAGAGATCTTAAAATGGCTCAAAGTGATTATGGTATTCCAGGGCCACTATGGATCCCGAAGAAGCTTACGGTAGAGCGCAGTAGCTCCTAAGGTCACAATAGACCGAGCCTAAAGGAAGTAGCTGAGCCATAAGAGTAAGAGTATAGTACCTCTTTGGGAAGATGAAAACTAGGGATGAGTTTAAGGTACAGAAACCTCCTTCAGTGGTAAACCAGTACAGAGAGAGTACCTATGACTTCCTTCCAGATGACCTTATCATTGATTAGGTTGAGCTCAATTTTCTTCCTATTAATAGAGGAAAGCCAAAGTTAGAGAAATAGAGCCGTAAGACCTGAACAAGAGGTATTCAGGCTAGCTCTGAATATGGGAAAGACCCCTTTGTGATACAGTGACAAACTAAGTACTGACGGGCAGATCCTTAAGAAGAGGCTAGAGTCAGGAATGTAAGCTGGAAAGACCCGACTAAAGGTAGAACAAGAAGGGTCTAAGATAGCGAAGTACCAGGGTTTGAGCCTATCAACATCAGTGCCTCAGATTCCTATCAGTACTATTCAGTTAAGCGTGCTCAGGAAAGAGTAGCACAAGGAAGGATGACCCTGGGAAGTAACGTAAGAGAGTGCAAAGGCCATAAATGTTAGCCATTTTTGGCAAGAGTGCACTAAGTCTAGCAAGATGGAAGATAAAGTTAAGGTAAGCAAAGATAGTCTGAAGTTGACAAAATGATTGAGTAAGGACTATAAAGATAATATCAAAAGCACCTTATCGAATGCCTCCAGTACTCTTTGTTAAGAAAAAGGATGGTAGTCTAAGGTTGTGCACAAACTACTAAGAGCTTAATAAAGTGACGGGAAAAACTAAGTATCCCTACCGCGAATTAATGATATGTTGGATCAGTTGGTAGGAGCCATGGTACTTGATTTAGCCCAATTATTCTATGTTATTTCATATCATTTTAAGGGTATTTATCATAGATTTTGGCTCCTTTTGATGATAATTGTGCTTAATTTAGATTAAGAGTCCTTGCTTTGAGTTAGTGTCTTTTTGAGGTTAAGATTGTCATAATTGGTTATTAATTGTATTCAGTTGATTTCTAGGACAATTAATGCTTCAAATTGTTGCTTTTTATTGTAGGACAATTGAGAATTGGAGCCAAGATCAAAGACCAAAGGATGACACAACACAAGATCAGAGTATCAGCACTAATAGAGTTCGCTGCGGCAAAGATTCTCTTCGCCGCGGCACCAAATTGAAATCTCACCAGTAATCTCTCGGGCAGAGTTCGCCGCGGCCAACTTACAGCTTCGCCGCGGCGAAATCACAAGATTAGGCGGAGCTCCTCTCGGGCATGCTTCGCCGCGGCGAACTCTTCGTATCAGCAATGCCAGATCCGGATCAGAACGTGAAAATGGAGCTTCTAATCATATGATCCGACCCAGATGGACCCCTAAAACCCTTAGAAACCCTATTTTCGACCATACACTCCATTCCATCTCCTAAAACACCTCTATTCTCCCATCCTCTTGCCTCTCCACCTCCATCTTCTTCCCCATCCATTTCCTTCATCTTTCATTCACTCCATCTCAATTCCTTCCACTCCCAGCTACCATGGCTGACGGATTCACTTCAGTTGGAGCTTTTCTTGAAGCTATGGAGAGCTAGGGTTTATCAACTCTTGAAGAATGGTGGTGTGGCTTGAGTTCCTAAGCTTCAAAGGGGAGTTTTAGTTTTAATCTTCAGTTTTTAGCTAGGCATTTATGATTTCCTAGGTCTAGGAATTGTAAACTCTTAGTTAGATACTTTGATTAATTCTGTAATCAGTGGTTACTGATTATCTTTTGTATATTGGATTGATTGATGTTGAACTTTGAGCTTAAATATATGTAGTTGCATGTATGCTTAATGTCTCTCTCATGATTCTCTCTTATCTTGCCTAGTTGTGTTTGGGTATTGAGTTGATTGTGTGTTTCATTAAGCCATTTGCATGATCATTCCAACTTACACATTAGGGAAGCTAAACAAAGTTTACATTAATGAGTTCGTTAATGTAAGCTTTGGACTCATTGAGTTAATGAGGTTTTTATTAAGAAAACCTAATGGATTTGTGAAACTCCCAATATTTAAGTGAACTATGATTGCCATCAAAACCATTTTCAAGAGATTTCCTATCAATCATTTCCATTACATCATTATTATCTTAAAACACCAAAAATATAGTATCTTAGGTTTGTTTTCATTGCATTTAGTTCAGGCACCATTCATTTAAATGTTAAAAACCCAAAAACCCCATTTCATTGCATTGCATGGCATTTAGTCTAGCTTAGGTAATTAATAAAGGCTCCCAAAAGTGAAACAACCCGAGTTTGCACTATACTGCATAGCTTGGGTTTATCTTTGATTGAGAACCCTAGGGCGAACGATAACTAAGGCTCTCTTTCAGTACTCTCCAAGATTGATTTATGATCAGGATATCACCAGGTGAGGATAAAGGTTAATGACGTTCTAGAGACTGCTTTTAAGACCCGATACGAACACTATGAGTTCTTAGTGATGCTGTTTGTTTAATGAATGCCCTTGCTACTTTCATGGATTATATGAACTGGATTTTTACCCGTACTTGGACCGGTTTGTCATAGTCTTTATCGATGACATCCTTGTGTACTCCAATCTCAAGAGGAATATGAGCAACAATTAAGGACTGTTTGAGTACACTAAGGAGAAATAGCTCAATCTAGTAAATGTGAGTTTTAGTTGGATGAAGTTAGATTCTTAGGCCATGTAGTTAAGCAATAAGGTGTGGTCATGGATCCCAGTAAAGTTGAAGCAGTACTCAATTGGGAACATCCCAAGACAGTAACAGTGATAAGAAGTTTCTTAGGACTGGCAAGTTACTACAGAACTTTTCTAGGATTGCCCTCGCTAACCAAGCTTACTAAGAAAGGATTATATCTCATACGTCGCCAGGTTACGACACGACATGGGTCATAGTTAATAATTGACAAGTCGGCCCACTTCCTGGCTATTAAAGTTAAAATATTTGCTAGAGAAATTAGTAAGGTTATACGTTAAGGAGGTCGTTAGACTTTATGGGGTACTAAAGGACATCGTACCAGATAGAGACCCATGGTTTACGTCCAGATTCTGGAAAAAGATACAAGAAGCCATAAGAACCAAGTTAAGTCTTAGTGTGGCTTATTAACGTAACTGGATGGGCAAACAAAGTGAATGATCCAAATCCTGGAGGACATGTTGAGGGCATATGTTTTGGATTTTAAAAGAAACTGGAATAAGTACCTGCTATGGGCATAGTTTGCTCACAATAGTAACTATCATTCCAGCCTTCAAATGGTCCCGTTCAAAGCTTCACACGAGAGAAAGTATAGATCTTCGATTTGCTGGATAGAACTTGGAGAAAGGGATGTTGAGGTCCAAATGCAACTGATTGAACCTCTGAGCAAATACAGTTATTTAAGCAGAAGTTGCTTATAGCTCAGAGCAAATAGAAAGTTACGCTAATAGTAGGAAAAAACCATTAAAGTGGAAAAGTTGACATTGAAGTATGTAGGACCATTTGAGATTTGGAGCTATAAGTCTTGATTAGGATATATCTAGGCATACTAATTAAGGAAAAAGAAAGGGACATTCTCCTCGGATAACCTCTAAGTGATAGTCAAATTAGAGGTTTAGCCCTGAAATTTCGAGGACGAAATTTTTAAAAGAGGAGGATAATTATCACAGCTCAATTTTTAAGCCTAGAAGCCCTAAAAGTAGCCTAAAGAAGGTAGGCTACTATGCCCCTTTCGAGAAGAAGTCCCAAAGATGAGAAAAGAAGTCAAAGCAGTTTCAGGGATTAAAGTACAAAGTAAAAGTTTTCAAGGGCTCAAGTATAATCGAGGCTAGAGGCTCCAGTAAAGTCTTAAGGGCCTAGAAAGAGAAAAGAGAGTAGAAACAGGCTAAGGGTTAAGTTAGAAACCTCAAAGAGATGGTTGTATGAAGTTAAGTCCAAGCAAGGATTAAACTGTAAATTCAGAAAGTTACGGCCAACAGGGGTAAAAATGGAAGGTATACAGAAAATTCTAAGAAAATCCTAAAAAATAGAAAATAATATTCCAAGACTCTTTTGTGAAGAGAAATGACAAAAATACCCTGGAGGCAGCTTGAAGGGAATTTATAAGGTTATGACTAGTAAAAAGTATACCATTTGAGGTAATTATTTAAAATAGCAAGAGACCTAAAAAATGTATGCAAAAATGAGGTTAAATGGTTGAAAGGTTGTACTAATTGATAAATTAGTCCCGTAACCAAAAGGCTAGTGGAATTGTTTTAATAAATTAAAAAGCTGATTATGTCGATAAAACAACATTTTAGTTAATGATTTTTATGCAAGGCTTAAAGGAAGTGTTATGGCCTGAGAAAATTTATAAGTATTCTCTAGAGCAAAAAGGAATTTATGGAGTAGACAGAAGGTTGTCAAGAAAGTTGGAGAAATGTGGGCCAAGTAAATTAGAAGAAGACTTAAGGATTAAGTTTTGATCTAATGGCTAGGATTCAATCTCCCTTCTCCTCACCAAATTTGTGACACTTGGCACCTTCTAGAAGAATGATGTAAGGATGATGAAGGAGGTGATGCAATGATGATGTAAAAGTCCACTTGAACTTCCAAATTTGCCCTTACTTCTTCTATTGGCCACCAAGGGCATTTTGGTCCATCCAAGCCAAAGTTTTGGCTATAAATAGACACTCCCTCCCCCTTCATTTCAGCCAAGATGGAGAATAAGAGGGGACATTCTTGCCATTTTGATTCTTGAAGCTTAAATCAAGATGAAGATACCTGCTTTGATCAACCAAGTTTGGATCTAAGGTTAGTAAGTTGTTCCCTCTTGTTTCTTGCCTTGAATCTTTGGTTTTTATGGTTGAAAGGTTTAGTTTCCCTTAAGGCATGATGCTAGCCAAATTATATAAAGTTAGGGGAAGGAAGTTTTGATGTTATATCTAGTTAAAACCCATTCATTCAAGGTTGTTTCAAGTGGTTTTGAGTTGTTGTTTAAAAGATTTCATGGTTGTTTCTTGAAGGGTGCTATTCGGCCAAGCTATGATCTGTGCCCTAGGATGAGAATTTCATAGTTTTGATGCTTGCATTGTGTTTAAAATGAAAAATGGTATATGGTGAGCCTAAAGAACAAGTATTAGAAGCATTAAAATTAAAGTTAGAATTTTTAGAGTTATGAACCCCCTATTCGGCCAAAACAGATTGGAAGGAAGGGTTGGATTTTCTTTAATCTAAGCTCATATTTAGATTTCTTGGGCAAAATTGTGTAGGATTAGCCTAAGAGAATAATTTTTACAAAGCTAGAACATCAATCCAAAATTAAGAGGAAATGTTAAGTTCAAGCGAGTTAGTCTTGAACTTTATGTAATCTCTTGGTCCTAATAGTTTGTTTAATCAATGTGACTATGTTTAGGACCTTGGAACATCCAAGAGGATATTTATTGATGTTGAACGAAAGTCCTTATGGTTGGAAAGTTAAGGGAATCAAAGGAAAAACAAGCGGAAAACTTGAAGTACAAGGTAGTGAACTTACCCTTTATGTGCTTGATGTGGTATGTTTATGTGTTGGTTTGTATTTGTTGATGTTTGAATGATATTGTGACATGATGATTGTTGCTGAAAATGCTGTTTTTGATATGTTTACATTTTTATACCAAGCATAAAGCATGATGGCATGTCACTAGTTAATTTAAGTTTATGGAAAAACTACATACCATACACTAGCATCCAACTTGTGCATGTATGTGGTAATGTTTGCTACTGCGATTCTCTCAAATCTCATCTCCTCACTAACCAACCATTTAAGTCAATTAATGGTGGGAAATAATGGCATGAGAAGCAGGGAGAAGAAAGTGGAGAATTGTTGATGTTAATGAATAAGGTTAATGTTTAATGTATATTTCTCCCATTTTGTAAATTATGTTTTTGGATGTCAATGATGCCATGTATTTAATTATAATGTTTATGGCATGAATGAAAGTGTATGAGTATGAATGGAAAAGAGCAAACCCAAGTCATGTATGCCAAAGAAATAAGAAGAATTAAAGTAAAGAGCGGTTAAGGGATAAAACGTAGGTTCTAGAGCAGTTAGGTTCAAGCTCCAGTTTGACCAATGAAATGAATGATTAAAGCCATGAAATTTGGCATACATATAGTACACATCTCAAGCTTTAAAATGAGAGGTATATCACCTCAATTGGTTGTGTACACAAGGAGATATGAATTTCCAAAGTTGAGGCACAAAATCTGAAAGTTCCAGATTTTACCAAGTGAATAGTAATTTTTGTTGATTAAATTGTACGAACTGGCCAAAGATAAGTCCTATTAGATTTTTTCCCCTTAAATAGCATTGAAAGAGATTTTTGTGAAATTTTAGAACACCTCCATATGATTTTTTTATAATTAGTTATGATTTTTCAAAGTTAGACCTGAAATCTGAAAAATGTGCAGTGAACAGTAATTTTCGTAAATCAGCATCCAGTTACATTTTTATGAGCTTAAGGCCATCCAGAGTGGTCTAAAATGACTCTAAATGGACTCTAAGGTATGATATAAGTAAGGTGTGGCAAGGAGCAGCCATGTAAACATTCATCATAGCTCAACTACATAATCGCAATCATCCATGCATCAATAATCAATACAACATCAATATTAAAGTTAATTAAATCTTACTACCTTGATGCAATTGCACCTTTGGTCTTGGTTCTTGCTCTTTTCCAACACAAATGTCAAATCCAAAATATCACATAATAAAGGGGCAACCATATTACAACTCAAACGACACAAGACTTAATGACAATTCTTAAGTAAACCCTTAACCCTTAATTCTTGAATTTTGGAGCTTTGTTTCCATTAACCTAAAAATTATCCCTTTAGGTCAATCTTGCATAATTTTTCATGTAAAATTTAAATATGAACTCAGATTTGTGAAAAGAAAATTCCTTCCCTCTTAAAAAGTGTTGGCCGAATTGTACAATATAAAAGTCCTAAGTTTCAAACTTTAATTCCAATTCTTCCAAAGCTTGTTCTTTAGGTTTACCCTAAGCCATTTTCCATTTGAAATCCAATGAAAGCATCAAAGCTTACAAAATCACATCCTAGAGCATAAATCTAGTCTTGGCTGAAAGGTATATAGAATTTCCATATGAATCAATTTTTCAAATTTCAATGTAATACTACTTGGAACAAGCTATAACCAATGACTTTAAACTAAGTTTAACATTAAGATCATCTTCCCTCCTTTCTAATTAATTTTGGCCAGCACCTCTCCTTAGGGGGATCGACAGTTTTCAACCACCAAACTCAAGAATACAAAGCATAATACAAGGTAGAACATCAAACTAACCTTGTATGAAGCTTATGTGACCAAAGTAAGTAGTTATTCCTTAATTGCACGTCAAGAAAATAAATGGCAAGAGTTCCCTCTATGTTGGCCAAGAAGTATGATTGTGAGGGAGGGAGTTGGCTATTTATAAGCCAAGCCGTAAGTGTTTGCCATCCAAGATCACACTAATTATAACGATTAGGTGTCAAGTCCCTAAGCAATCTTGCTTAATTTCCATCTTGAAAATAAATCTAATTGAAATTGATTTTCCAAAGACAAAATCCTCTCCATACTTGGCTTGACAAGTGGCACAAAATTCTCTCCATTCATGGCTTGATAAGTGGCATAATGTAGGCCAAGTAAAAGTCAAAAAGGTTATTTTCACTTTATCAATATACTTTACACTAAAAATAATTTCTATTTCACAATTATAGTATCCTAGCCACTGTAATTATTTTCTATCAAGTCCATAATACATCCTTATCATCTTTGTCTTTCTGAAATGCCCTCCTTTATTACCATCACAATTTTCTATCAATGGTAAAGAAAAAACTATTTTAATTACCATAGTAATTTCTTTACTCAAGAAGACATTTTTGGAATTTCTGAACATTTAGGGGCTTCTTTCTACTTCATAATCTCTTATAATTCCTAAGGATACCTTGTGAATTTTTGTGGGACTTAATTATCCTTAAAAGTATTTATTTGGAATTTTCCAATTAAAAATCCCAATTTGGCTTAATCAGCCCTTAAATTTGTTTATAATTTTTCTAAGGGTAATTTGGGAATAAAACCACTTATACTTTGTCATATAATTCCCAAAGCACATTATCCCTCTGTTTCCTCAATTTTTTGAGACTAAAAAATAATTTCAATAATTAATTTTTGACCAAATTTTCTTAATTAGTCAAACTTCCCTAATGACTAAAAATTCAATAATAATTATTTTCCATCATAATTCTAACTTTTTAAGGCTAATATACAGTCCAGGGGGCTTTTTGCTATTTTTCAATTTTATCCAATAATATTTGGGAATTTCCAATATATTTTTCAAAATTATATGAACTTGCCTGTAACTTTTAGAAATTATACTTTTACCCTAACACTAACTTAACTTTAAGAGTTGTGTCATCTCATTTCTTCCTATTATTCTGGCCCTTAAGTGTCTAGGAATATCCTTACTCTTATATACCAAAATACTAGATGTGACACTACAATATGTTTAGAATGAAAAATTATGTGGGATAAAAGCAAGAAAGTAAATTTGGAGGCATTGGAATTGAAAATAAAATTTTTGCCCTAAAACACTATATGTTTCGGCCAAGGCTTGTTTATGGAGAAGGATTTGGACTTTGCTTAAGTTGAGCTTGGAAATGGATTTTACATGCAAAATTATATAGCAATAGCATGTGAAATTAATTTTTGAAAGATTAAAAATCAAGCTTTAAAGTTAGAAGTCAAGGTGGCTTAAAGACAGCAAAGTGTTGATGTTGATTGTGATCATAGCTCTAATGAGTGAATGGCATTGTGTGCTAATGTATTTAGGGTCATTAGACATCAAGAAAGATTAATGAAAAAAGTTGAGCAAGCAACCTAAATGGTTGGAGGCAAAGGGAGTAGGAAGAGGGAAAAAGAAAGCTTAATGACACAAGGTAGTGAACTAACCCTTATTGTGTGCTTAATATGTATGCTTGTGTGTTGATGTTACTTGATAATGATTTAGAATATGAAAGATTAGATTTTGCCCTATTTCTTTTGTATTCTATGATCATGTATGAATGAAACATTGAGCATTAGGCCATGTCATTTTATAAGCATGAAAGCATGAGGGCATAAGATCAAGCATGTCATACACTTGGCATTTGTCTTGCATATACATGGGTAACATTTGCTATTGAGATTCTCTTGAATCTCATCCACCCTTAACCAACCATAATAGGTATGATGTGCAGAGGAAGAGGAATCCATGAAGAAGAATAAGAAAGAAGAGAAGAAAGGGATAATTGTCCTCATGTACTTAATGTAACCTTTATGTTAATGTATATATGAACATGTCTCTCAATGTTATGTAATGATAAATAATAATGGACTGTAAAGTTGAGGATGGTGATACATGATTATGAATTATACAATGTTAGAATGATTATATGTATACAAGAAATGAATATAAATTGTTCAATTCAAGTAAAAAGAGGATAAACTTCCTGTAATGAGCAATAAACTTGAGAAAGAGTAAGAGTGGTGCAAACCAATGAATTTGCCTTTGAAACTTTGTGAGACATTAGTAAACATCCCAAGCTTTAAAACAAGTAATATATTACTTAAAATGGATGTGTGGGCTAAGAGATATGATTACTCGGGCAGATAAACTAGAAAGTATAGTTTTTACCAATTTGAATAGGAAACTTTCACAAATTAACTGTATGAAATTGAGAAGGGTTCAGGTCATATGTATATTATTCCTCTATAGAAAATTGAAAGAGTATTAAATGGAGACTTAAATCACCTCAATACGATTTTCTATAATTACTTATGAATTTTCAAAGTTGGACCAAAAATCTGAAATTAACTACTGAATAGTAAGCCGAGAATTAAATTTCAAATTTTCACACTGCTGGCTTATTTTGTGATCTGCCCGAACCCAATGCTTCCACATGTGTACTAAAAGGGTAAATGGAGGGATATTTCATTCTAGATTTAGACGCTACTATCCATGATAGAAAAGTACCAAACTAATAGAGATAAGACCTTTCATGGATATTAAGAAATCAACTATCTTATGAACACATAATCAAATAAGGGTCATATCACATGCAAACAATGTTAAATAGGAGTACTTCTTGTCTAACATGGTTATTAAAATTTCACGCCCCTGATTAACAAGTTATAGTCATAGGATATAAAGTAAGGCTTTAAGCCTTTCAACACCATTCAACTTGAATGCCAAAGCCTGGAGTAAATAATTTAATGCAAATAATTTAATTTTAATCATATCATATTGAATGTAATAATGTTATAAACTTAAAAATGATAACTTACTTTTCCATAAGGGGTACTAAATAACATGGAAGGTTGCTATCAATGATTGTGTTCATTATATGCACCCTCCTCTTGTGTGGAAGGTTATAAAGCTTTTGTACTTTTTAAGGATGCATGAAGCCAAATTTGTCCCCCACTCTGTTTTACTAGGCTTCACAGTGGCATAGACTGTAATGGAAATGAAATAGAAATTTTGAAACTTTGTGAGACATTAGTAAACATCCCAAGCTTTAAAACAAGTAATATATTACTTAAAATGGATGTGTGGGCTAAGAGATATGATTGCTCGGGCAGATAAACTAGAAAGTATAGTTTTTATACCAATTTGAATAGGAAACTTTCACAAATTAACTGTATGAAATTGAGAAGGGTTCAGGTCATATGTATATTATTCCTCTATAGAAAATTGAAAGAGTATTAAATGGAGACTTAAATCACCTCAATACGATTTTTCTATAATTACTTTATGAATTTTCAAAGTTGGACCAAAAATCTGAAATTAACTACTGAATAGTAAGCCGAGAATTAAATTTCAAATTTTCACACTGCTGGCTTATTTTGTGATCTGCCCGAACCCAATGCTTCCACATGTGTACTAAAAAGGGTAAATGGAGGGATATTTCATTCTAGATTTAGACGCTACTATCCATGATAGAAAAGTACCAAACTAATAGAGATAAGACCTTTCATGGATATTAAGAAATCAACTATCTTATGAACACATAATCAAATAAGGGTCATATCACATGCAAACAATGTTAAATAGGAGTACTATCTTATGAACACATAATCAAATAAGGGTCATATCATATGCAAACAATGTTAAATAGGAGTACTTCTTGTCTAACATGGTTATTAAAATTTCACGCCCCTGATTAACAAGTTATAGTCATAGGATATAAAGTAAGGCTTTAAGCCTTTCAACACCATTCAACTTGAATGCCAAAGCCTGGAGTAAATAATTTAATGCAAATAATTTAATTTTAATCATATCATATTGAATGTAATAATGTTATAAACTTAAAAATGATAACTTACTTTTCCATAAGGGGTACTAAATAACATGGAAGGTTGCTATCAATGATTGTGTTCATTATATGCACCCTCCTTTTGTGTGGAAGGTTATAAAGCTTTTGTACTTTTTAAGGATGCATGAAGCCAAATTTGTCCCCCACTCTATTTTACTAGGCTTCACAGTGGCATAGACTGTAATGGAAATGAAATAGAAATTAGCATATGAACATAAGTATAAAGGGTTAATATAAATTTTGGTCCCTCAAATATGGGCTCATTTCAGTATTAGTCCCTAGAATTTCAAATGTGATGTATTGGTCCATGGAGTTTTGATCATTTGAAAATGTTGTTCCTTAGTAGCTTCACCCCATTAACTTTGTTTGAGATGGCATTAATACTGTTAACATAATGAGGCGGACACATAAGCTGGCTCATGTATCTTGTTTGTTATTTTAACCCTGAAAATGAGGAATCTAAAATAGACCATGGGTCAAACAGGGTAGCTAATAGATAGACGAAACAACTTTTGAATTGAAACCAGACCGGGACCGAACTGTAATTTTTAAAATATCTGATCAATATTGAATAAAGTGGGAATGTAGACCTAAAATTCTAGAAAATTCCTAAAAAATTATGAAAAATAGAGTAAAAGGTACAAAATAGTATTTGAGGCCAGAAAGATAAAAATAATTCATTTTGGAATTTTCTATATTTTCTTAAAATTTTGGCTAATTAAAGAAAAATTGGACAAATTGAATTGTTTAAAATACATGGGGGCCTCAATAATTCATGGAAAATTTAGAAAAATTATTTGAAAGGTTATTATGAATTTTAAAATTGTTCCCAACCTCTAAAGATGTAGACGTTAGCTTTAAATTATTTAAAGCTGAAAACTATATTGGTAAAGGGTCCATTTCGGAAAAATTCAATTGAAAGAGTTATAGGCCAAAATAAAATCAAAAAAAATTAAAGGAACCTCTCCTTATTAAAAGAAAGTTAGTGGTACAAGAAAATGAATTTTTGGAGACAGCCAATTTAACAGAATCTGAGAAAAATTTAACCAATGTCGTGAAATTACATAATGCAATAGCGATAAGCTTGGTGGGGCCAAATTTTCCTCCATTCTTATGGCCTATATTGCCCCATTTATGGAGGGTGAAGACCTAGATGGAATAATACAATTTGTTGAGGGATAGAATTGGAAGATTGAAATTTTGAATAAAATATGTGTGAATTTTTGCGCATGGGAGCTTGTGTCCTATGAGGTAGCACCTTCATTCAATTTGGAGGACACCTAAGGGGGTATGTGGCATCTTGAAGAAGAAGGAGAGAAGAGATGAAGCCATGTGTCCTTAGGAGAAAATCAAGGGTTAAATAAGTTACCACATGGTAAATTCAAGTAAGCTCTATGTATACCACTTCCTCTCCTCACCAATTACTCTTTTCGACCAACTAGAGGAGCTTGAGAGGTAGAAGAGTTTTTGGCCAAGTGGAGAAGAGAAGGAGAGAAAGACCAATGTGAAACCAAGTGATTTCAAGCCACTAATCAAGATAAAAGCACAACTACTCTATCTAGTGTTTGATTTCCTATGGATTAATGGTTTTAAACTTGGTTTTAGTGGAGTCTAATGGTTGGAAATCCCAAGGGCTGATGCTACACAAATTGCCCCATGATGGTTTATGATTGATATTAAGTTGTTATATGGATTAAAGGATAGGAAATGATTGTTTGACAATGATTAAACCTTGTTGTTTGAAAGATATCAAGTTGTGCGCATTTGGGACACCATTTGGCTAAGAGGGAAATACTATCCTAAGTTTGATTTTTGTTGTTTTGATGCTTCCAAAGGTCATTTTGTGTAGGGATATGTGAAAAACATATGTTTGGAAGCATTGACATTGAAAATGAAATTTTTGAAACCTAAGGGACCATTTGGCCAAACTGATTTGGAAGGGAAGGAGTTGGATTTTGATGAATCTAAGTTTGAAAATGGATTCTACATGAAAAAATTTGTAGGAAGGACTTATAAGAATTATGAAAATAATGACGATGCTAAAACCCTACATTAAAGGTTAAAAAGGTTAGGGTTTTATAAAGGATTGTATAATAGAATGGTATTATTGATTTGGAATGCATTTGTTCCTATTGTTTGATAGGAAATATTGTTTAGCAAAGGGAAACTCAAAATCAAGGAAGAAGGTCGTGTGGATTAAGGGCATAAGAGGTATCTTAGAACTTACAATTTAATGTGTTCTTGCTTGGTTGTTACTTTGTATAATTTCTTGATTATGTGCCATGTTGTGGTAGAACTTATTGGATGATAATATGCTTGATTGGTTGTATTGTATGCCTTGGTAAGATGTACTAGTACATTTATATTTAGAATGGTTTTATACCCTCTTTCATGGCATGAAAGTTAGTTGAATACTTTATGAAATTATATGTAACATGCCTAGCTCGATTAACATTATGACTGTAATTCTTTGCTACTGAGATTTCTATGAAATCTCATTCCTCTCTATATCCAAATAACACTAATAGGGGCTACAAGTGGTCTTGGTAAAAGCAAGGAGGTGGTCACATCTTAAGAAACATTTTGATGACGCTTTAATAAACTCTATGTTATAATGTCATAATAATTATGAAACAATGTGTGGTTAACTATTTGAGACTTGTAACCTATGTGGATATGCTTATTATATGCTATGAATTATGGTTGCTTGAGTTATTAATGTTATGGCAAGTTAAACTCTCAAAGGGTAAAAGTTGACCTAAGTTGAGTTAAAGTTTGACCACACGTGATTTTGAGCAAATGAAAGAATTTGGTCATGAAATTGAGCATATCAATAGATCTCATTTTTAGCTTTAAAATGAGTGATAATTTATAAAAATTAGAGTTTTGTCCAAAAATTTATGCCTTTCCACAGTTAAACATAAATTTTGAAAAATTAAAAATTTGACCAAATGAACAGTACTTTTTGATGATGGAATTGACCACACTTGAGCTAAGATCACACTCTAGAAGTATTTTTTCTTTTAAGATCTTGCATTTTGATTTTTCCAGAATTAATTATAATTTTTCAAAGTTGAGGCTAAATTAGGGTTATAATGAATAATAGCCCCAAAAAAGAAATTTAAAAATTCAAAATTTTCTAACATAAGGACTTATTAAATGGCTCCAATTGCTTCCACTTGACATAAAATTGGGTAGTAAAGCAAGGTGTCACATTGTTAATTATGACTTAGAGAATGAAGAACTTAGGACTGACTAGGAGCCAGACAATGTAGTAGAGACATGGACAAAGTAGTTTTTGAAGTGAAACCTAAGCAAGGACCAGTGATTCACAACCTTTTCGTCAAGCCCTTGGAGGTTAAATCAAAATTTTATCCAAGGATTGCACTATAGGATGCAACCCCTGATCATTCACTTAATCGGAGCCTAAAATGAATATATCTAAGCTAACTTAAATGCCATGCAATACAAGCTAATAAGGAAAAAAGGGTTTTGATTTCTTCAAAACATTTATTGAACTAAATTAAATTGAAAAAATATTTTTTGGATTTAAGGGGTATGAAAAATAGAATGATGAAAAACAGGTGATTTAATAGTGATAAAATCCTCTTGAAAGTGAGCTCTGGTTATCATAGTTCAAAATTAATTGTTGTGGGAGTAGAAATCACTAAGTTTCAAAATGATAAACCTTAAAGTACTCTTTAAGTCTAGGATCTTAATCAATGGTACACTATTTCTTTAGACCTTGTGAAGTGCTCTTAGTGTGTGTAGTAGGATGAGCCAATGCAACAGGTCAAATTCAATCCAGAATCAACTCATTATCAAACACAACCATGCAAGATAAGAGAGTATCAAGAAGATTACATTGGACATATATGAAACTACATATATTTAAGCTCAAAGTTCTACATAAACCAATCCAACTACACATAATGAATATCCATTTCTTATTACAACCACAATCAAGTAGCTCAACTACAATTTACAAACCCTAGACCTAGGAATTTATAAATTCATCGCTGAACCATAGATTAAACTACTCCTCTTCTTAGCTCATTGAACTCCAGCCACTGCTACACCTTCAAGAGGAAGAGAAACGCCTAGCCACACATAGCACTGTAAAGCTTCACAACTGGGAATGAATCTGAGGTACCCATGGTGGAGGTTTTACAGTGGAGGTAGAAGAAATTAGGGTTAGACAAGAGAAGGATGAGAGAGGACGCAAATGGAGGTTGTGTGTCTGAATGAACGATGTCAGTTACCCTAAATAGGGTCTCTAAACTGGTAGTGAGGTGTACTGAGTCGGTTTGAATGAGTGGGTAAGTGAAATTTCAAAAATGGTTCAGGTCTGGGTTGCTAATTCAAGGAGTTCACCATGGCGAAAGAATGACTTCACCGCAGTGAACCATTCCCGAGAGGTATAATGCTTGATGTTGTGGCTTCGCTGCGGTAAAGGCACAAGTTGGCCGTGGCGAACTTTGGCAGTGTTGATGCTATTAAACTTGTGTACTGCATTTTCTTGGTCTTCACTCTTGGCTCCACTTCTTGAGTGCCTTGCAATGAAAAGCAGTGGTTTAAGGTATCGATTGTCCTAAAAATCAATTGAATGTAATTAATGAATAAATATGACAATTTCACCCTTAAACAGCACTACTTCAAAACAAAGACTCTCAATCTCAATTAAGCATAATTCTAACCAAAAAGAGCCAAGAAATGTAACAAAATCCTTGAAAATATCATCAAATAATATAGACAATTTGTGCTCAATCAAATTCCCCTCCACTTAGACCTTTGTACTCCTAGATAAAGCCTGTAAAATATTCAAAGAGGTACAAGTGCAAAAGGAAATACCAACCATGCTTAGAAATAAGAGTAGATAGTTAGTAAAACCACCTTCTCAGAAATCATCCAAAGTAGAACAAAGAAGCACTAAGAAAACAAACAGTATAAGTGTATGATCGAAGAGATTGAGCAAGAAAAGTTGTCTCAAGCGTATGGGTCTAGCTCTCAACTCGCTTGCCTTTGGTAATTTCACTCTAAAATCTGCTTAGTTCATTCTCTGCCATAAGCTTGTGATAATTCTACCTCTCCACTACAAGAACCATAAATTGCAAACCAAGAGGATTTTCAGGGTTTGTAATGGTTAGCGAAGGCTAAGTGAAATGGATGGAAAGAAGGAAAAAAAATCAAGTACAAAGCATCACAATTAATCCCTCCATGAAACAAGCGTCAATATTTCTTAAAAAAAAAGGATTTAAAATTTTCAAGATACCACATCCTTTTTTACTATTTATTTCTATCACCAAAATATATATAAAGTTTTAATTTTTTTGTCACTATTTATTTTCTTTCTTTCTTTGGCTTTTCTCAAATGTTTTCTTCTATTTCTCTATCTTTTCTATTTCCTTTCTTTCTCTTCTTCTTCTTCTCTTCCTTTTTTTTTTTTAAACTAAAACTGAAAATAAAATATTTACATCTTATTTATATGCATGTACTCAAAGAGATGGTCCAAAAGGGTTGGCAATGGTTAGGTGTTTGGGCTTGTGTTTGGGTAAGAAGGGTTCCGCAATGAATGCCTCTATCATGTTCACAAAATATTAGTCCATCTAGCCTTGATTAAGAATTAAAACAAGTTCTAAAGAGATATAAAATTAAGTAGACTCACACATGTTAATGAATTCAAGCCCAAATTGTCACATCTCAATTTTGACGCCTAGGAGCTCTGGCAGTAGTCTAAAGAAGGTAGGCTACTAAGCCCCTTTTGAGTAGAAGTCTCAAAGATGAGAAAGGAAGTCAAAGCAGTTTTAGGGACTAAGCTGCAAAATAAAAGTTTTTAGGGGCTGAGGTGTAATCAAAGTTAGAGGCTCCAGTAAAAGTTTTCAAGGGCCTAGAAAGAGAAAAGAAACTAGAAACAGGCCAAGGGGTAGGTTAGAAACCTCAAAGGGATGGTTGTATGAAGTTAATTCCAAGTAAGGACTAAACTGTAAATTCAGAAAGTATGGCCAATAGGGGTAAAAATGGAAAGTATATAGAAAATTCCAAGAAAATCCCATACAATGGAAAATAATATTCTAAGGCTCTTTTGTGAAGATAAATGACAAAAATACCCCTGAGACAGCTTAAATGGAATTTATAAGGTTATGACTGGTAAAAAGTATACTATTTGAGGTAATTATTTAAAATAGCAAGAGGCCTAAAAAATGTATGAAAATACGAATTTAAATGGTTAAAAGGTTATACTAATTTATAAAATTAGTCCTGTAACGAAAAAGCCAGTGGAATGGCTTTAATAAATTAAAGAGCTGATTATGCCGATAAAAGGGTATTTTAGTAAATGATTTTTATGCAAGGCTTAAAGGAAGTGTTATGGCCTGAGAAAATTCATAGATACTCTGTAGAATTAAAAAAAAATTTATGGAGTAGACAGAAGAATTTTTTGAGCTCCAGAAGGCCATAAAGAAAGTTAGAGAAATGTGGGCCAAGTAAAATAAGAGGAAACTTAGGGAACAAGTTTTGATCCAATGGCTAGGATCTAATCTCCCTTCTTCTCCACCACTTTTGTGACACTTGGCACCTTCTAGAAGAATGAGGTAAGGATGATACAAGAAGATGATGCAACGATGATGTAAAAGTTAACTTAAAGTTTCAAAATTGTCCTTACCCTTTCTATTAGCTACCAAGGGCATTTTAGTCTATTCAAGCCAAAGTTTTGGCTATAAATAGGCACTCCCTCCCCTCACATTTTGGCCAAGCAAGGAACCATAGGGGAAACTTTGTCACTCTTGCATTTAGAGAGAGAAAGAGCTATTTCTAGTGCGAGAAAGTCTACATAAGTTCAAGAAATCACCAAGGTAAGCTCCTAAGCTCTTTGATAATTATTGTGGGCTGTTTATATATGATTTTGTGTAGTTTTGGATGGCCATTTTCCATGGGGAGATGCTACTAAAATTTTGAAAATTATGGAAGGGTTTATCAAGGGTTTAAAGCATAGACAACACACTTGAAAAGGATAGGTTTTGTTTAGTTTTGAATGAGTTTTGAAAAGAAAATCCCACCCCTATTTATGATGATTCAATTCAACCAAGGAGAGAGAATGGGGTTAGAGTTGGATTTGATTTAATTTGATGCTTCCAACATGTTTAAATGATGAAATGGGGTAGGAAAACACCAAGAAAGGAAGCTTGGAAGCATTAAATTTGAAAACGGAAATTTGGCTTTCAAGACACCCTATTCGGCCAAAATGAGATCTATAGGGAGGGATTGGATTTCCATGAATATAAGTGAATATTTAGATTCCTTGGGTAAAATTGTGTAGGATTAGCCAAAGAGAATAATTTTTACAAAGCTAGAATGTTAATCCAAAATTTTAGAGAAAATATTGAGTTCAAGAGAGCTAGTCTTGAACTTCATATAATCTAGTGGTCCTAATAGATTGTATGATCAATGTGACTATGTTTAGAACCTTGGAATATTCAAGAGGATATTTGGGGATGTTGACCGAATGCCCATATGGTTGGAAAGTCAAAGGAGTCAAAGGAAAAGTAAGAGGGAAGCTTGAGGTGCAAGGTAGTGAACTTACCTACTGTCATTGCTTGATGTTGTATGCTTGTGTGTTGCTGTGTACATATTATTTGAATGTTATTGTGACATGTTTTAGCCACTGTAATTTTTATTCATGATGAGTAGATTATGTCTCCATGGCTATGCATTAAGAAGTTAGCTTTAAGCATGCTAATATGTCACTAATTAACAAGAGAATAAACAAGTTGCTTGTAGTGCATTAGCATCTATCTAGCATGATTAATATGGTATTGTTTGCTACTGAGATTCTCCCAAATCTCACCCCTCCCTAACCAACCATTTAGGTCAATCAATGTTGGGCACTAATGGCATGAGAAGCAAGGAGAAGAAAGTGGAGAATTATTGACGTTAATAATTGAGATTATGTTCAATGTATAATTCTCCTACATTGTAAATTATGTTATGAATGCCATCAACACAATGTATGTGTTTAGAATGTTTATGGCATGAATGAAAGTGTATGAGTATGAATGGGAAAGATCAAGCCCAAGTTTTACATCCCAAAGAAATAAAAAGAATTAAAGCAAAAGTTAGTTAAGGGATAAAACGTAGGTCCTAGAGCAGTTAGCTCGAGCTTTAGCTTGACCTATCATATGAATGCGTTAAACTATGAAATTTGGTAGACTTATAGTACACATCTCAAGCTTTAAAATGAGAGGTAAGTCATTTCAATTGGATGTATACACAAGGAGACATGAATTTCCAAAGTTGAGGCACAGAATCTGGAAGTTCTAGATTTTACCAAATAAAAAGTAATCTTTACCCAATAAACTGTACAAATTGGGCAAGGATAAGTCCAATTGGATATTTTTTTCTTAGAGAACATTAAAAGAGCTTTCCGTAGAATTTGGAAACACCTCCATGCGATTTTTCTAGAATTAGTTATGATTTTTCAAAGTTGGACATGTAATCTGAAAATGTGCAGTGAACAGTAATTTCTGTAAATCAGTGTCTAGTTACTTTTTTATGAGCTTAAGGCCATCCAAAGTGGTCTGAAATGGCTCTAAATAGACGCTAAGGTATTATATAAGTATGGTGTGACACAAATATCCTTCCAACAAGATTAGCATCTCGATTAGTCAACCTTAAGGTTTAAAAATATAAAGTGCTACTTTCAAAGCATACCCTCACTTACAACACAGGAGTATTAAGAATCTAAATTAGAAGTATTTTGAAAATATGGATGGTTTTCCAAAAGCACATGTAAAACTTCAAATATTTCAAAAGAAATTCTAACAACACAGGAGTATTAAGAATCTAAATTGGAAGTATTTTGAAATAGGGGAATTAAAATAGTGAAATTACAGAGCAAAAAATAAGTTGAATTTTTTTTCCCCATATGAAAGGGCTTCATCGTGGCGAGACCAAAAGTTTGCCGCGGTGAAAGGTGATTGAGAGGGAAACCTGGAAACAAGGCCTGCTTCACCGCGACAACCATAAGATGGCAGTGGTGAAGTATGGCCAAAAAGCAAGAATGTGGAATTTGGAGCACTTCACCATGGTGAAACCATAAGATGGCCGCGGTTAAGGTAGGTAGTGTTGTGGAAAAATGACAAAATGCAATGCAATTTCAAATTCCCTTGAAGACTCAGTTTAAAACTTTCAAGAATGCACACAAATGACCTGTCTAAAAGCACTTAAAGGGCCAAAATAGATGCATGAAGTAGCTTTCACTGAAATCCAAAATGGAAATCCCTCCCCCACACTTGAGCAAAACATTGTCGTCGATGTTGAAACAAATGCAGCATGAACTAACCATAAAGTGAACCAAAAGTTGTGAAGTCCAAATGAAATTGAAGCATAACACATCAAATTCACAAAAGGGAGAAAAGAGAGTGACTAAGTTCAGGTAAAACAGAGAGGATAAGTAAGATAAAGGATGGGGGATCAAATCTCATAGAAAAGTAACAGCAAAAGAACAAGGCCATTAGTAGCCAATCAATGAAGTCACAAAATTCAAAACAGGCTAGTGCAAGTAAAGTTAAATAGCAGCAGAAAAGTTAAATTGAATATCCAGTAGACTTTGACTTAAAACTTCAAGACAGACACACACAAACAAACAGCAACAATAAACAGAAAGAAAACTAAAGCTGCATAGTAGGGTCACCAGCCCCGGACCCAAATGGTCTTGCTCTAGAAGTGCATTGTAACATCCCAACTTTTGAGCCTAAAAGTACCAGAAATAGCCTAAATTGGATAAGCTACCAGACCTCTATTAGCAGAGGTCTCAAAGACGAGAAAGGAAGTTAAAGCAGTTTGAGGGACTAAACTGCAAAGTGAAGGTTTTAAGGGGCTAAAGTGTAATCAAAGTTAGAGGCTCCAGTAAAGTCTTAAAGAACCCAGAGAGAGAAAAGAGGCTAGATACAGGCCAAAGGTTAAGTTAGAAACCTCAAAGAGAGGATTGTATGAAGTTAAGTCCAAGCAGGGACTAAACTGTAAATTCAGAAAGTTATGACCCACAAAGGTAAAAATGGAAGAGTATACAGAGAATTTCAAGAAAATACCAGAAAATGAAAATAATATTCTAAGGCTCTTCTATGAAGAGAAATGATGAAAATACCCCTGAGACAGCTTAAATGGAATTTATAAGGTTATAGCTGGTAAAAAGTACACGATTCGAGGTAATTATTTGAAATAGCAAGAGACCTCAAAAATATACACAAAAAATGAAATTAAATGGTTGGAAGATTGTACTAATTTATAAAACTAGTCCAGCAACCAAAAGGCCAGTAGAATGGCTTTAATAACTTAAAAAGCCGCGTGTACTGATAAAAGGGTATTTTAGTAAATTAATTTTATGCAAGGCTTAAAGGAAGTGTTATGGCCTAAGAAAATTTATAGATATTCTCTAGAATTAAAAGGAATTTATGGAGTAGACAGAAGAATTTTTTGAGCTCCAGAAGGCCATAAAGAAAGCCGGAGAAACGTGGGCCAAGTAAATTAGGAGGAAACTTAGGGAACAAGTTTGATCCAATGGCTATGATCTAATCTCCCTTCTCCTCCACCACATTTGTGACGCTTGGAATCTTCTAGAAGAATGAGGTAAGGATGATGTAAGAAGATGATGCAATGATGATGTAAAAGTCAACTTAGAGTTCTAAAATTGCCCTTACCCTTTCTATTAGCCACCAAGGGCATTTTGGTCCATTCAAGCCAAATTTTTGGCTATAAATAGGCACTCCCTCCCCTCATATTTTGGCCAAGCAAGGAATCATAGAGGAAACTCTGCCAAAATTTAGAGAAAAACGTAGGGATAAAGGCCAAGAAGAAGGAACAAGGTTCAAGCTTCAAAATCAAGGTATGTGATGGTTGTAGCACCTGATTTGATGCCTATTTTGAATAAGTTACTCTTTGTATCTGATTGTAAAATTTGGCATAATTAAAGTTCACTCTGTAAGATTTTAAGTCCATGGGTAGAACACTTCATTTGGATATGTGTACGATTTATGGTGATTTTTCAAAATTAGGGTTTGAAATCTGGAAACAGTGTTTAGCTTTTAGAAGAGTTTCAAATTCTGTATAGTCTTGGTACTGTTTAGTGTAGAATTGGTTCCTAAAACTATTTTTCCTTTAAATAGAACTTAAGGAGCTTTTAGTGAGACTTAGAACCACTCAGTTTTGATTTTTTTATAATTAATTTTGAATTTTCAAAGTTGAACAAAAAATTCTAGAATTTCTGCGTGAATAGTACCAGCAAAGCAAAATTTTCAGATTTGATCTTCTTGAATCTAAGACCATCTAAAGTGGTCCTAATTGACAAGAAATGGATCTTAAGGATAGGAAATGATGAGATTAATATTAGAAAAGTTAGAAAGAAAACCCTAAAAGCAAGAGAAAGAGTTGAGGTTCAAGAAACCTAGTCTTGAACTTTATGTAATCTAGTGGTCCTAATAGAATGTGTGATCATTATGACTATGTTTAGGACCTTAGAACATCCAAGAGGACATTTGGTGATGTTGACCAAATGCCCACATGGTTGGAATGTCAAGGGAGTCAAAGGAAAAGTAAGAGGAAAGCTTGAGGTGCAAGGTAGTGAACTTACCTATTGTCATTGCTTGATGTTGTATGCTTGTGTGTTGCTGTGTACATGTTATTTGAATGTTAATGTGACATGTTTTAGCTACTGTAATTACTATTCATGATGAGTAGATTATGTCTCCATGGCCATGCATCAAGAAGTTAGCTTTCATCATGCTAATATGTCACTAATTAACAAGAGAATAAACAAGTTACGTATAGTGCATTAGCATCCATCTAGCATGATTAATATGGTATTGTTTGCTACTGAGATTCTCCTGAATCTCACCCCCTCCCTAACCAACCATTTAGGTCAATCATCAATGGGTAATAATGGCATGAGAAGCAAGGAGAAGAAAGTGGAGAATTGTTCATGTTAATTAATGATATTATTATTCAATGTGTAATTCTCCTATTATGTAATTTATGTTATGGATGCCTATGATGCCATGTAATTAATTATAATGCTTATGGTATGAATGGAAGTATATGAGCATGAATGGGAAAGAGTAAGCCCATGTTATGTATGCCAAAGAAATAAAAAATTAAAGTAAAGAGATGTTAAGGGATAAAACGTAGGTCCTGGAGCAGGGAGTTTGTAGCTCCAGTTTGACTTATCAAACGAATGAGTTAAGTCACGAGATTTGGTAAAATCATAGTGCACATCCCAAGCTTTAAAATGAGAGGTATATCACCTTAATTGGATGTGTACAAAAGGAGATACAAATTTCCAAAGTTGAGGCATAGAATCTGGAAGTTCTAGATTTTACGAAATAAATAGTAATATTTATTGATTAAACTGTATGAATTGGGCAAGGATAAGTCCAATTGGATATTTTTCCCTTAAAGAGAATTAAAATATATTTCTATAAAATTTTAGAACACCCCAATACGATTTTTATGGAATTAGTTATGAATTTTTGAAGTTGGACCTGTAATTTGGAAGTTAAACAGTAAATAGTAACCCAAGTAATCATGTTGAAATTTTAAATCCACGGGCTTGTGTTATGATCTACTTGAACCATAACACTTACAAATACGTGCTCTGAGGGCTTAAAGGTAGGATGTTTCATGCATGCCTTAGACGTCTCAGCTCTGCTCTGTGGCTCATCCTCATCGGAGGGAAGTTGAAAGTTCAGGTGCTCAGTAATCAAGGCATCCATACGTTAGTGGTAGCACCGGTCTCTATCATAGAGGGCGTCTCGGTTCTTCTCATACTTCATTTCTCAGAGGAGTGTGACATACAGCTGGTGGACATCCTCAACAAGTCCATCAATATCATCAACTAGGGTGTCTAAAGTAACAAGTTCAGGAGCATCCTGGCCTTCTTGGCCTTCCTGGCCCTCCTAGGCTGGTGCATCGGCTGTAGGTGCTGCTCCAACATCATAGACAAGTTGAATGGGAGGGGGTGGGCCAATAACGGTTGTTTGGGGCATTTATATTAAAGTATAGGGCTAGCTCAAAGTAGCTATAATTGTTGTATTCATGGACATTGGTAGCACGGAAGAGGTCAGTGACTAGCTATGGGAAAATGATGCTGTTGGTGAGTTTAGGAGTGTTTATGGCATTATGGAGGGCTGAGTAAGTGGTGTCAGCTAAATCAAATAATTGGCCAGTCGTGAGGAGGTAAATGTATAAGGCTTAGTGCCTAGGGATGTTAGCTAGGTGGGTGGTAGGTAGGATGTTGTTACAAACTAAGTGCAGCTAGGGACTAGCCTCAGGCAGGAATTCAAACCGCTTGAGATAGAGTTTGGCGTAGTGGGGTCAATGCCAAATTGCACCTTCATGGCAGAGGATTTGAATACATCCTAAGAAGGATAATTGTGTTTATATTCCTTCTAATGGCAATGGTGACAGGGTGGTAGGCGAAAGTGGTAATGGATGTTGTCAATAGTGAAGGAATGGCAGACGCAGACATTACAGAAGTCAGTGGTCATGGAGCTATTAAATCGGGCATAAGTATAGAAATGGTAGACAAAGGCGTCATTGCCCATGGAACACTACCAAACCAAACCGGTTAATTGGGATGCCTGAAGTTGGTAGACAAATGGGTTGTCTAGGGGGTCTAAGGGGAAGGGTCGCTCCTTAAGGAGGGGTCTCTGGTCAATTTTATCATACAGCTCTTTGAAGATATACTCATCCTCGAAATCAGATTTAGAAAGAGGTACAAGGTTCTTGGTACAGGGCATTTTCCTGTAACACAGCCCATACCAGAATAATGTAAACACACATAGACAGAACAACAACAACAAGTACCCCAGAAAAACCAAAACTAAGAACCTAGGTAAAAGAAAATGGTTACCTAATGATTCAAAGGTTTTCAAATAACCATAAACTTTCAAAATTGGACAGAAAAACCATAGAAAAGCAAAATCCAATCTGAATCATTAGATAACCTAAGACCTATGCAACCTAAAACTGAAACAAAAACAACCCAACCTAACAACTAAACAGAGGAATTAAATAGAAAAGGAAACAACCTAGACAAAAACAGAGAACAAAGGAAAGAAGAGAAAGAAAACTTACAATAAAGGAGGGAAAAACCTTATGCAGGAATGAAAAAAGCAATACAATAGAGATGAATGGCAAAGGAGTGAGAATGAATGCAAGGCGGTGTCGCTGAGGATTATAGAAGGGAGTGGCAGACTGGAGAGAAGGGAAGGTTGCGGCCGAATGTAAGGATAGAGGGCCGACGGTTTCAGATTTTGGAGTGGAATATGGAGAATATGGAAGGTTAAGGGTAGTGGGGGAGTGAAAAGACAAAAAATGGAGTGATAGAATATGAATGGATAGGCAAATAAGAAGGATAGAAAGGTAATTGGATTATTTAAAATAGGGTTAAAAGGAATGTGGTCTGCGCAAGATTCAGTGCTTCGTCGTGACAAATAATTATGTTCGCTGCTACGAAAGGGTCCTGAGAGGAACAAAGTGCAGACAGGTTACTTTGCCACAGCAAGGTGGAGGCCAGGCCGCGATGAAAGTGTCCTGAGAAGAACACTACCAAAACTCGGGGACTTAGCCATAGCAAAGGTAGATTTTCACCACGGTAAAAGTGTCCTGAGAACAACACACAAACACAGGGAGACTTTACCGTGGCAAAGCCAAGAGTTTGTCATGGCGAAAGTGTCCCGAGACACATAAGTACAAAACATGAACTGACAGAAGGGAGAAAGCAATCAGAACACACAAACATATGAGACAAGCTAGATACTCAGAAAACTTTTAAATGCATACAACAGGATCATAAGGTGGCAGTTAAGCACAAAACAAGAAAGCAAAACACAATCAAAAGTAGCAATCTTTCTCCATACTTGAAGTTATATCATTTATCAGCCTCAATCACAATGGCAATTAAGCATAACAGGAGTAAAGCAAGAGATAGAACTAAAAGGGAGATATTATTGAATTGAAAACTACTAGCTAAACTAAAACTAAGCTACTTTTCTACTGAAGAAGTTTCTCCCCCATACTTATTCAACATACCAATGCACCAAAATATATCACGAGTAATAACAGGGCAAAAGTAAGTAAACAAGTGAAGGAAAGAAACAACTTAAGAGTTTAGTAGGTTTCTGATTCTCATGGTAGAGCTTCAATAGATGGCTATTAACTTTAAGCTTATCTCTGGTCTCTTCATGTAAAAGCTCCACTACGCTAAAGTTGTGCGCTTTTGTGACTGTGTATGGCCCATCGTAGCGAGTATTGAATTTCCCTTGTTTGAAGGTGAAATGGGCCTTCTACAGTAGCACTCTATCTCCCTCTTTGAAATGCTTTCTTAAAAGTCCTCTGTCATGCACAAACTTTGTTTTCTCCTTGTAAAGTCAAGAGTTCCCATAAGCCTTTAGCCTGAACTCCTCCAACTCTTGCAACTGCAGCTTTTTATCCATTCTAGAAGACTCTAAGTCTATGTTGCACTGCTTGACTACCCAATATGCTTTATGCTCCAACTCCACTAGCAGGTGGTAGGCGGTAGGCCTTACTGAAGACCAAGCGGTAAGAAGACATTCCAATCGATGACTTGTATGCAGTTTGATAGGCCCATAGTGCCTCTTCCAAACGTAAGCTCTAGTCTTTCTTCGATGGCTTCACTATCTTTTCCAGAATGTGTTTTACTTCTCTATTTGAAATTTCAGCTTGACCATTGGTTTGAGTGTGATAGGTAGTGGAGACTTTGTGAGTGATACCAAATTTTAAAAACAGGTTATCAACAATCCTATTATAGAAATGCATACCCCTATCACTCACTATAGCCTTAGGGATCCCATATCCACAGAAAATGTTTGACTTAAGAAATTTAGATGTTGTTTGGGCATCATCCTTCCTAGTAGGTATAGCCTCTATCTATTTGGAAACATAGTCTACAACTAACAAAATATATACAAAACCAAAGGATGAAGGAAAAGGTCCTATGAAATCTATTTCCCAAACATCAAAGATTTCGCAAAATAGTAAGGGCTGTTGAGGCATCTCATGCCTTTTACCTAACCCTCCAAAACGTTGACATTCGTCACAGGATCGATAAAATGTGAAAGAATCTTTAAAAGGGGTTGGCCAATAAAAACTGCAATCTAAGATTTTCATAGATGTTCTCCTCGTACTAAAATGACCTTCGCAAACCATGGAATGGCAAGCTGAAATGATGGGCTTAAAATCTTCATTTGGCACATACTTCCTAATAACTTGGTCATTATACATCCACCATAGATGGGGGGCATCCCATATGTAATGGTTCGATTCGTTTCGAAGCTTTTGTTCCTGAGATTTAGACATAGAAGGAGAGGTGAGTCTAGTCATGAGATAATTAACAATATGCGCATACCAAGGCTCGTTAATAGTTAAAGCACATAAAGTTGAATCAGGAAAAGAATCACAAGTGAGTTTAGAAGGGTCTACTCCCCTTGTATCCTCTGGCAGCCTACTCAAATGATCGGTTACATGATTCGCTACCCTGGGTCTATCCTTTATCTCAATATTAAATTCTTGAGGAAGTAAGGACTACCTTATCAATCTCGGTTTAGACTGTGGTTTCTTGAGAAGATAGCGAATAGGTGCATGATCAGTGAAAACAATAACATGAGAATTCAATAAGTAAGGCCTAAACTTTTCTAAAGCGAAAACAACTGCAAATAGCTCTTTCTCTATTATTGTGTAGTTGATATGAGCTGTATCCAATATTTTCAAAGCATAGGCAATAACTCTTGAGAGCTTCTCTTCTTTTTGACCCACCATAGCTCCTACAGCAAAATTAGAAGCATCCATGATAGCTCAAAAGGTAAACTTTAATTAGGGGCAATCAGAATAGGAGGAGAAATGAGTTTAGATTTCAATTCATTGAAAGCGGCTCTACAAGAATAATCAAAATCAAACTTCACATCTTTTTGTAAAAGCTTTGAAAGAGGTAATGTAATCTTGCTAAAATCTTTTATAAACTGCCTATAAAAGCCTACATAACCCAAAAATGATCTGATATCTTTAACACGAATAGGATAAGGCAAGGAAGATATAACCTCAATCTTAGCTTTATCAACTTCAATTCCTTTGCTAGAAATCAAATAACCTAGCATTATTCCTTCATTGACCATGAAGTGACACTTTTTAAAGTTTAAAATCAAATTCTTTTCAATGCACCATTTCAAAACCTTTTCAAGATTAACAAGGCAATCATTAAATGAACCACCATAAACAGTAAAATCGTCCATGAAAACTTCCATGCATTCCTCTAGAAATTCATAGAAAACAACCATTATACAATATTAGGAAGTCCCTGGAGCGTTATATAATCTAAAAGGCATTCTTTGATAAGCAAAGGTACCAAATGGACATGTAAAGGTGGTTTTATCTTAGTCCTCTAGTGCAATAAGTACTTGAAAGTACCCAGTGAAACCATCTAAAAAGTAGTAATGAGATTTACTAGCAAGTCTCTCAAGCATCTGATCTATAAATAGAATAGGGAAATGATCTTTTTGTGTGGCATCATCAAGTCTTCTATAATTTATGCACACATGCCATGAATTCTACACTATAGTAGGGATAAGCTCATCCTTTTCATTCCTCACTACTGTGACCCCACTCTTTTTGGGTACTACATGTACTGGACTAACCTACTCACTCTTAGAAATGGGATAGATAATCCCTACACTCAAGAGTTTAGTAATTTCCTTCTTAACTACATCAAGGATGAGGGGGTTTAGTCGTCTTTAGGGTTGCCTTATAGGTTTTAACCCTTCACTAAGTAGAATCCTATGTGTGCAAATAGCCAGACTAATTCTTGGAATATCCACAAAGGTCCACAGTATAGCCCTCTTGTGCTCTCTCAAAATAGCCAAGAGTCCCTCTTCCTCACCTTCAAATAATGAGTTAGCAATGATAACAGGTAATTGCTCATTAGACTCAAGGAAAGCATACTTTAAAGTAGGGGGTAGGGGTTTCAAATCAAGCACAGGTGGTTGGACAATAGAAGGGATTATGAAGTTTAAGAGAGAATAGATTACTCCCCTTTCCTTCAACCAATGACAGCTCCGGTCCCAAGTGGTCAGCTTTACAATCTTCTTCCACTCCAAGCATTGAGCCAACCTCAAGTTGGTCTATAGCAGCAACTGCCTTGGAGAGATTCTTTTACATACCTGAATCATTATTGGACAACAACTCATACAAGTATCTCATGGTATGAAAAGAATTGAAAGTAGACAAATTAGGAGATATAGGGGATTGAGAATAATCCTTATATTCGAGGTGTCCCTGCATCAAATGAGCAGGTAGGATAGCTGGAAGTATATCATCTTTGTTTTCTTCAATTAAACACTTTGGTTGTGTGGAATCAGTTCCATCAATTTCCACTACAACATTAGCGTCGACAATGCTAGAACAACCTAAAACATTTGTAGAAAACCTTTCTCCAAGAGAATCATTAAAACGTCCTACCTTTAACCCCTCAGAGTATGCATTCGTAAGCATTATGGTTCAAGCATATCACGACACAAGCTTGTGGATTTAAAATTTTAACATAAGTATTCGGGTCACTATTCACTGTTTAACTTCCAGATTACAGGTCTAACTTAAAAAATTCATAACTAATTCCATAAAAATCGTATTGATGTGTTCTAAAATTCTACAAAAACCTTTTTTGATGATCTTTAAAGAAAAAATATCTAATTAGACTTATCTTTGCCCAATTCGTATAGTTTAATCAATAAATATTACTATTCATTTCATAAAATCTGAAACTTCCAAATTCTATGCCTCAAATTTGGAAATTCGTATCTCCTTGTGTACACATCCAATTGAGGTGATCTAGCTCTCATTTTAAAGCTTGGGATATGTACTATGAGTTTGACTTAACTCATTCGTTTGATAGGTCAAACTGGAGCTACAAACTCACTGCTCCAGGACCTACGTTTTATCCCTTAACATCTCTTTACTTTAATTCTTTTTATTTCTTTGGCATACATGACATGGGCTTACTTTTTCCCATTCATGCTCATACACTTCCATTCATACCATAAGCATTATAATTAATTACATGGCATCATAGGCATCCATAACATAAATTACATAATAGGAGAATTACACATTGAATAATAATATCATTCATTAACATGAACAATTCTCCACTTTCTTCTCCTTGCTTCTCATGCCGTTATTGCCCATTGATGATTGACCTAAATGGTTGGTTAGGGAGGGGGTGAGATTCGGAGGAATCTCAGTAGCAAACAATACCATATTAATCATGCTAGATGGATGCTAATGCACTACACGCAACTTGTTTATTCTCTTGTTAATTAGTGACATATTAGCATGCTCAAAGCTAACTTCTTGATGCATGGCCATGGAGACATAATCTACTCATCATGAATAACAATTACAGTAGTTAAAATATATCAAAATAACATTCAAATAACATGTACACATCAACAGACAAGCATACAACATCAAGCAATGACAATAGGTAAGTTCACTACCTTGCACCTCAAGCTTTCCTCTTACTTTTCCTTTAACTCCCTTGACTTTCCAACCATGTGGGCATTCGGTTAACATCACCCAACATCCTTTTGGATGTTCCAAAGGTCCTAAACATAGTCACAATGATCATACAATCTATTAGGACCAAGAGACTACATAATGTTCAAAACTAGCTCTCTTGAACCTCAACCGTTTCTATTGGTTTTAGGGTTTTCTTTCTAGCTTTTCTAACATAAATCTCATCATTTTTCATCCTTAAGATCCATTTCTTGTCAATTAGGACCACTTTAAATGGCCTTAGATTCAAGAAGATCAAATCTGAAAATTTTGCTTCGCGGGTACTGTTCAAGCAAAATTTCTAGAATTTTTGCTCAACTTTGAAAATTCATAATTAATCCTTGAAAAATCAAAACTGAGTGGTTCCAAGTCTCATTGAAAGCTCCTTAAGTTTTCTTTAAAGAAAAAATAGTTTCATGAACCAAATCTATGCTAAAAAGTACTAGAATTATACAGAATTCGACACTCTTCCAAAGGTTAAACACTATTTCCAGATTTCAAACCCTAACTTTGAAAAATCACCATAAATTGTACACATATCCAAATGAAGTGTTCTACCCATGGATTTAAAGCTTACAAAGTGTACTTTAATCATGAAAAATTTAAGAATCATATACAAGGAGTAACTTATTCAAAATAGACATCAAGGCAGATGCTATAACCATTACATACCTTGATCTTGAAGCTTGAATCTTGTTCCTTCTTCTTGGCCTTCACCCCTACGTTTTTCTCTCTAAATTTTGGTAGAGTTTTCCCTCTTCAAATGGATGCCAAAATGCTCTTCCATGGTGGGGTATTTATAGCCAAAACTTTGGTTTAAATGGACCAAAATGCCCTTGGTGGCTAATAGAAAGGGTAAGGGCAATCTTGGAACTCTAAGTTGACTTTTACATCATCATTGCATCATCTTCTCACATCATCCTTACCTCATTCTTCTAGAAGATGCCAAGTGTCACAAATATGGTGGAGGAGAAGGGAGATTAGATCTTACCTATTGGATCAAAACTTGTTCCTTAAGTTTCCTCTTATTTTACTTGGCCCACGTTTCTCCGGCTTTCTTTATGGCCTTCCAGAGCTTAGAAAATTCTTCTGTATGCTCCATAATTTCTCTTTTATTCTAGAAAATATCTGTGAATTTTCTTAGGCCATAACACTTCCTTTAAGCCTTGCATAAAATTCATTTACTAAAATATCCTTTTATCGGCATAATCGGCTTTTTAATTTATTAAAGCCACTCCACTGGCCTTTTGGTTGCGGGACTAATTTTATAAATTAGTACAATATTTCAACCATTTAACCTCATTTTTCTATACATTTTTGAGGTATCTTGCTATTTAAAACAATTACCTTAAACGGTATACTTTTTACCAGCCACAACCTCATAAATTCCATTTAAGCTGTCTCAGGGGTTGATGGTACTTTTTTGTCATCAAAGCACTCAATTAAACTAGGTCCCAATTAATTTGTAGTTTAGGATCCACCTAGGTCATTACTTCCAAGGAGCAAGTTATGAATTTCTTTAGGTAAAAATTTAGGTGATAAAAAAAATGCAATAAGTTGGACTTAAACTAAAATGCAAAATTCTAATTCTAAATGGAAAATGCAAATGTCCTAAAATCTATGTGAAAATTAAATTAAACTCAATAAATGCAATGCAATTTTTTGGGGGATTTTGTTGGGAAAAAAATTAAAATGATAAATGAAGAAAATTGACTAAAGAGCAAAGAAAATTAACAAGTGAAAATTGAGAAGTTCTCTTCAGGTAAGGTAGAGGGGACAACTTAGGATTTGCATGGATTTAACCTTTATAACCTTAATCAGTTAATTAGACCAAAGGAAAGTGATAAGAGAGTGGAATTAATAAACTTAATTACCTACTTGAAATAAAGGGAACCCTCAACTTCGAAAACCCTTAAACTATTAGAGAACTCATAACAGTATAAGGTTGGTTAATTAAGCTTATTAAAACCAATAAAATAATTCAAATTAATTTTGGAAATTATGTTTGAAGTTATCTAATTAAACAATTAGACAATTAACCAACTTAATTAAACAATTAAGACGCAAAAGAACCCAAATTTTGCAATTCAAACCACATTGATAATTAAACTCATAATGAAAACTCAATTATAAATTCAATTAACAATGCAAGGGTTCTAAACATAAACTCCAACAAGTGTCCCAACACAAATAAAATCCAAATATCAATCCAATCCAAGCATAAAGATGACAATCTAGAACTAAATTGTCTCAACAAAAATACAACTTAAAATTATTTAAAACTAAATAATCTCAAGTCCTTGAGTTAGAAAGATAAATGGAACATCAGTCCCTTGTGGTCTTCAAGTGCTAGCCCAAGGCTCTAGTCTTTTCCATGCTCCTCCCAAGTTGTCTCCCTAACAAGCTTAAGCTACCATCATAATCATCTTGTAACACCTCATGTTTAAATCAATTAACTTTCCTTGCGGAAGCATTTGGAATCACTTTTGAAGGCTACAATTGATGAAAAATCAAGTTTGAAAATTTTCATTTACGGGTTACTATTCATTGTCACCTTAAAATGTGACAAACTTCGAAAATTCATAACTAATTGTAGAAAAATTGAAATTGAGTGATTCCAAGTTCTACAGAAAGCTCTTTGGATATAATTTTGAGGAAAAAATAGTTTCTGAACTGATTGCCTTGAAATTCGAGCTCAATTTCCTTTGAAAAAGTTACTGTTCATTTGGTCATTTTCGGATTTTACTGTATTTTTGCCTAACTTTGGAAAGGCATAACTTTCTGCTCGGTTATCGGAATCGGGCAAACTACCCCTCATTTTAAAGAGAAACATCAGATCTCTTTGGTTGCCAAATCTTATGACCTAATTCACTCGTTTGATAGGTCAAACTGGAGCTACAAACCCACTGCTCCAGGACTTACGTTTTATCCCTTAACATCTCTTTAATTCTTTTTATTTCTTTAGCATACATAACATGGCCTTACTCTTTCCCGTTCATGCTCATACACTTTCATTCATGGCATAAATATTATAATTAAATACATGGCATCATTGGCATCCATAACATAGTTCACAAAATAGTAGAATTATACATTTATCAATAGTCCCATCCATTAACAAGAATAATTCTCTGCTTACTTCTCCTTGCTTCTCATGCCATTATTGCCCATCATTGATTGACCTAAATGGTTGGTTAGGGAGGGGTGAGATTCGGGGAAATCTCAGTAGCAAACACTACCCATAAGCATGCAAGACATAATGCATATGCATGCCGTGTTATAACATTAACACATGAATGCCATGGAAAGTAAGCTAAAGCATTTCATGCTTCCATAACATATTGCCAAGGCAAAACATAACATAAACTTGCAAACATAACTTTGCAAACATTTCATCATAGCTTAGTCACATCATGGCAACACAATCACATCATGCAAGCATACGTATCAAGCACACAGTATAGGTAAGTTCACTACCTTGCACCTCAAGCTTTCCTCTCACTTTTCCTTTGACTCCCTTGACTTTCCAACCATGTGGGCATTTGTTCAACATCACCAAACATCGTCTTGGATGTTCCAAAGGTCCTAAACATAACCATAATGATCACACAATCCATTAGGACCATTAGATGACATAAAGTTCAAGACTAGCTTTCTTGAACCTCAACCCTTTCTCTTAGTCTTAGGATTTTCTTTCTAACTTTTATAATATAAATCTTATCATTTCCCATCCTTAAGATCTATTTCTTGTCAATTAAGACCACTTTAGATGGCCTTAGATTCAAGAATACCAAATCTGGAAATTTTGGTTCGCGGGTACTGTTCATGCAGAATTTCCAGAATTTTTGCTCAACTTTGAAAATTCATAATTAATTCTAGCAAAATCCAAATTGAGTGGTTCTAAGTCTCACTGAAAGCTCCTTAAGTTAAATTTACATGAAAATTAGTTTCAGGAACCAATTCTACGCCAAATAGCACCGGAATTGTACGGAACTCAAAACTCTTCCAAAAGTTCAACACTGTTTCCAGATTTCAAACCCTAACTTTGAAAAATCACCATAAATCGTACACATATCCAAATGAAGTGTTCTACCTATGGATTTAAAGCTCATAGAGTGTACTTTAAGCATACAAAATTTCAGAATCAGATACGCACAGTAACTAATCCGAAATAGGCATAAAATCAGGTGCTATAACCATCACATACCTTGTTTTAGAGTTTGATCTGGCTTGGAATCACTTGGCCTTTCTTTCTCCCTCTTCTTTCTCTCTCTAGAAACCATTTTCAAGAGCTTCCCCATGGATTCCTTATGCTTGGACAAAATGTAGGGAGGGGAGGGGGTATTTATAAAAACAGACTGAATCTGGACCGTTGATCTTAAAAATACGTGGCTCGATCTGGACCGTCCATTTTCTCTTTTTGATCTTACGGTGACAAGTGTCCTATGACATCATGCTTACCTCATCATGATGACATCATGCTTACATCATCAAGCCACATGTCTTTAAATCCACCGTACATATGTCTTCCATCTAGCCGTACTACGTAATATTTTCTTTTTCTCATCTAAAAAACCGTTACACTTGTCACTTTCATGTCCTTCATCATTTATGGCATTAAAATAGGGAGAAAATAAATGGAAAATTTGTGCAAAAATATTTTCTTAATTATTTCTCCACCTATCAAGCCAATCTTGCACCGTATCGGATACTTTTCGGGTCTTGACTTACCCTGTACCACCAGGACATGTTCTGACACTATTTCTCATCTTAATAAGTACATATATGGTGCCACCTTAGAGGAGCAGAGGGAAAATAATTAGCTCTACTGACAGGCTACTTAACCTTACTGAGTCATGGCAGTAGAGATTTCACTATAACGGGTAGACAAAAGACTGTCTAAATATTCCCATACTGCATTCTGATTTTTATGCTGTCCATAAATATCTTCTGGTGATCAGCATGATGACTCGTAGGTGTCATAATTACGCTTGGTGACTCAGCTTGAGGACTCGTCGGTGTCATGATACGCTTGATGACTCAGCATGCCTGACTCAGCTCGTCATGATGGCTCTTAGATATTTCTTGGTTTTTCTCCTATTTAGGGAACAAAATTATTTAAATTTGACTGGAGCATTTTATTCATCCAGAGCTCCAAAAATTCATCAAAAAATATCATAAAATTCTCATATTCTAGAGAAAATCTGTGAATTTTCTCAGGTATAACTCAACCTGTAGCCCACTAAAATCATTCTTTAAAATGCCCTTTTTCGGACACACTGGATTTTAAGTATTCTTAAAGCCATTTTGCTTGTCTTCTGGGGATGACTAATTTTATAATTTTCTATAGTCTCTTAGATCGTACATCCTATTTTTACCATAATTTTCTAAGGTTTCTTATGACTCAAACAATTAAATCTACCTCTATATCTCAAATTGAGCCATAAACTTATAAATTCTCTTTAAGTTACCTCAGGGGTATTTTCGTCATCTCTCTTCACAAAAGAGTCTTAGAATATTTTTCCCATTTTCTGGGATTTTCTTAGAATTTTCTAAGTACTTTCCATTTTTACCCTGATGGCCGTAACTTCTGAATTTACGTTTTTACCCCTGCTTAGGCTCAACCCATAAAAAACCATCTCTTTGAGGCTTCTAACTTAACCTTTGGTCTGTATCTAGCCTCTTTGAGACTTTATTGGAGCTCACTTTGATTACCCTTTAGCCCCTTAAAACATCACTTTGCAGTTTAGTCCTTAAAACTGCGTTTAACTTTCTTTCTCATCTTTAAGACCTCTACTAAAAAGGAGTTCTGGTAGCCTATCTCATTCAGGCTATCTGATTCTTCTAGGCCTAAAAATCGAGGATGTTACACATCTTCCCTCCAAGTGCCCTGAAACTCACGGTCATGATGACTTTGAATGAGAATGAAGGTGGTGTAAGTGATGTGTGTCATAAGGAGGGAATTAAGGGAATTAGTTGAATGGGTGATGAAGATTAATGACTTTTACCCTGATGGCCGTAACTTTCTGAATTTACGGTTTTACCCCTGCTTAGGCTCAACCTCATAAAACCATCTCTTTGAGGCTTCTAACTTAACCTTTGGTCTGTATCTAGCCTCTTTGAGACTTTATTGGAGCCTCTAACTTTGATTACCCTTTAGCCCCTTAAAACATTCACTTTGCAGTTTAGTCCTTAAAACTGCTTTAACTTTCTTTCTCATCTTTAAGACCTCTACTAAAAAGGAGTCTAGTAGCCTATCTCATTCAGGCTATTTCTGATTCTTCTAGGCCTAAAAATCGAGATGTTACACATCTTCCCTCCAAGTGCCCTGAAACTCACGGTCATGATGACTTGTGAATGATGAAGTGTGGTGTAAGTGAATGTGTGTCTAAGGAAGGGAATTAAGGGAATTAGTTGAATGGGTGATGAAGATTAATGACTTCTTATACGTGGAGTAAGATAGGAGAGGATGTGAATTGATGACACGGTGAAAGAAGAGAATTGACATTGAATTTCATCCGTGTGTCTCTATAGAGTTGGAAAAGAGAGATCTTAGGCGTGCTAGAGGGATTATTTTAGGAGAGAGAGAAAAAATTTTCTTGGATCCAAAACTCAAGCCCATTAGTAATTAATTGACCCATTTGATATTAGTCATTGGATTGTGCTTAAATCCAAGAAACAATCTTGCACCATTGGATTTCCCATATGCTTTCTTGACCTACAAGAATTTAAATGCATCCATTAATGTAGATTATATCTAAATACAATATAATCTCTATCAAAATTAACTGTTAGATATGCACAAAAATTAGGCAAGAAATTGTAAAATAATCTTTCTAAAAATATGAGACTTGTTTCCAAAGAAATAGAAAAATTAATTCCAAGTCAAAAATAGAAAATCACAAAATATTTATTTTTAATCCAAAATCTCCATTTTCATGAAAAATCAACCAAACCAATTAATCCAATAATGCCTAAAAATCCAATTAAGCTTAAAATTATCATTTAAATCCTAAATTAATGTGGGATAAAATGTACAAAAATTGGGCTTTATTAGGGGTATTTTCGTCTTTTCTCTTTACAGGAGAGCCTTAGAATATTATTTCCCATTTTTTGGGATTTTCTTGGAATTCTCTGTATACTCTTCCATTTTTACCCCTGTTGGTCATAACTTTCTGAATTTACGGTTTAATCCCTGCTTGGACTTAACTTCATACAATCCTCTCTTTGAGATTTCTAACTTAACCTTTGGCCTGTATCTAGCCTCTTTTCTCTCTCTGGGCCTTTGAGACTTTACTGGAGCCTCTAACTTTGATTACACTTTAGCCCCTTAAAATTTTTACTTTGCAGTTTAGTCCCTAAAATTGCTTTGACTTCCTTTCTCATCTTTGGGACTTCTACTCAAAACGGGTCTAGTAGCCTATCCAATTAGGCTATTTCTAGTACTTTTAGGCCTAAAAGTTTGGATGTTACAATCATCACTGATAATAGAAGAAATAGAATCCATATGTGAATCAGTAGATGACACAGAAAATGTGTGTGGGATGGAAAGCATGCAATTAACTACTGTATAGTCAAGGCATGTCACGTCACCTCCACTTGAACAAGTAGAAGGAAGAAAAAGATAAAGAGATGAAAAAGAAGAAACAAATTTATCCTTATCAGTAGTAGAATCAAGTGAATAAAGTTCAGAGCAAAAGGAATCACTTTGCAATTCAAATTCAGAGCAAGCATCCTCAACAGCAATATCAATCATATTAATACCTAAGAGTGAATAGTCTTCATAGGGATGTTTCACTGCCTCATACACATTAAAATAGACTTTGTGATCACCTACTTCCATTGTGATGATGCCTTCTTTTATGCTAATCATAGTGTTAGCAGTCCTTAAGAAAGGTCTACCAAGGATCAGTGTGGTGTCATTTATAAGTTTAGAAGACATATCAAACACATAGAAATCAGTAGGAAAAACCAAATCCTTAACTTGGACGAAAATATCCTCTATAATGCCCTTAGGATACCTAATAGTCCTATCAGCTAGCTAGAGTACAACAGTAGCAGACTTAAGAGTCTTGACTCATAATGAAGTGTAAACAGACTTAGGCATAACATTAATAGCTGCCCCTAGATCTAACAAGGCTCTCTCTATAGTAACTTTTCCTATAGTGTAAGGGATAGTGAAGGATCCAGGATCTTGGTATTTTATAGCAATTTGGGGTTTAAACAAGGTAGACACATTAGAGTGTAACTAAACTCTTTTATTAGTTTAAATTTCCTCTTTTGTGTGCACAGCTCTTTTAAAATCTTGACATACTTGGGAATCTTTTTAATCAGGTCAAGTAAGGGTATATTCACTTCAACTTTCCTAAAAGTTTCAAGCAACTCATTATTGCTCCATCCTTTTCTCTAGAGCACTGAATCGGATCATTCTTAGAGGAGTCTTGTTGAATCAGAGAAGCTAAGGAATTGAACTGGTTGTCATTAGAGGTCCTTTCCTCTTTCATCAATACCATCATATTATGCAGGAGTTTATTTGTGTCTTTCTTTGGTGGAATAGTTAAAGCTTACTGTTGGTTTGGAACTGGTTAGTAGATAGACCAGCTCCTCCACCTCTCTGAAATCTGTTTAGAGGTCTACTCTCCTAATTTCTCCAACCAAGTTGAGGGTTTGCTTTCTATTCCTTGTTATATGAGTTAGAATAGGGGTCCCATTTTTGATTTGGTCGACCCTGGTAGACCATAGATACCTTTCATACCGACTTGGACAGACACTAAAATATGCATAACTGAACCACAAGTCTCGTAACTAGGTACAGTAAGGTCCACAGGGGCTGGTGGTCGATGCACACTCATTATCTTCAACTCTGCAGTGATGAGGGATAGTTGAGAGATCACCTTACTTTCCAGAGAGTCGACCTTAGACTCAAGATTGTCCATTCTCCTATTATGAACTTTTAAGGCTCCTAACTCATGCACCCCTCTAGCATCTCTGACATTGTATTACTGATGGTTCAGAACCATTTTCTTGATCAAATCCCATGCCTCTTCAACAGTTGAGTTAATCAAAGATCCTCCAGATGCAGCATAGAAGTATTATACTAGTTGTTCATCCGGTATCTGATGGTATGGGCATCTTAAAAGTAGATCTTGAAATCTGTTCCAATAATCATACAGTGACTCATCAAAGTCTTGCTTAGCAGAGTAGATCTACTTCCTCATGGATGAAGTCTGAGAAGCTGGAAAGTATTTCTCTAAGAACACTTTCCTTAAGTTCCCTCAACTGTGATATACATCTACCACGTGTCTTAGAAGGCTCATGTACCATTCTCTAGCGTTTCCTTCCAAGGATAGATGAGAGACCTTCCATAGTACTTGGTCTAACGATGCCCTCAGGCTTCATGCTCTGACACACCATAGATAGGGATTGCAGATGGAGATAAGGATCTTCTCTTGTCAAGCCATGGAATTTTAGAAGTGAGTTAATCAGTAAACCTTTTATTTCAAAATTCATATCAAAATTTGGACATGCAATAGTAAATGGATCAAAATTGACGTCAGAAGTTGTGGCCTCCCTAATAATCCTTTTTATAGGGTTGTTATTATTTTCTCCTACTCTCTTATGATCCCCATTACCTCTATTGCCACCATTTCTTAGTTGGTTGGCATTAGGGTTAAGATTGGGTGGGTTAGATGGTATATCAGCCATAATCTCTTTTTCAATAGGTTTACTCTCGCTACTAGAGAGGCTAGATTCCATGAAAATATTTTCTTACTCAACACTACTTTACTTGTCCCTTCAACTCTCTTTTCTCTTCTTATCTCTCTAAGCCTCCTCTCAATTTCAAGATTAAAGGGCACAAGTTTGGTATTTTGTGGCATGTAAGAGAAAATTCAATAAGGAAGAGAGTAAACAAAATTGACTTGCAGTACACAAAATCAAATAAAAGTATTTAATGTGATGGATGCAAGTGTATGGGTGAGTTTGAGTATGTATGCACAGAAAGAAAGGAAAATAAATTCAGTTTTCAAAACTATCCAAAGAAATTTGTGGCGATGAAAGTAGAAAATGTTCTGTGATGAAATATCCTGGGATGAAAGTAGTCTAGAAAATGCAAGTTGGCCATGGCGACACCACAAATTGGCCACGGCGAAAGTGTCTCGAGAGGGATCCTAAAAAATTTTTACAAGTTAGCTGCGGTGAAACAAAGAGTTGGCCACGGTGAAGGTCTACAGACAGCAAGAACTAGGTTTTGAATTATGCAAATGCAAAGTATGAAAAGTGAAGAAAATCAGTAACTTTGTTTGTATTTCCAAAAATTTTGATGCTATGCAAAATGACAACCTATACTATGAACAAGTATGAACCTAAACTACCTAGAATGCAATTTAAAAAGGCTCTTAACCTCAATTAGCAGCAAAATGACACAAGCTAACCTAGAGAACCTATTTCTTGGCTTCTTGACAACGGCACCATTTAATTCACAACCTTTTCATTAAGCCCTTAGAGGTTAAATCAAAATTTTATCCAAGGATAGCACTATAGGATGCAACCCTAGCTTGTTCACTTAATCAGAGCCTAAAATGAATGGATATAAGCTAACTTAAATGCCATACAATGCAAGCTAATAAGGAAAAAAGGGTTTTCATTTCTTGAAAACATTCATTGGACTAAATTAAATTGTAAAAATATTTTTTGGATTTTAAGGCTATGAAAGACGAATGATGAAAAATTGGTGATTTAACAGTGATAGAATTCTCTTGAAAGTGAGCTCTAGCTGTCATAGTTCAAAATTGATTGTTATGGGAGTAGCAATCACTAAGTTTCAAAATGATAAACCCTAAAGTACTCTTTAAGTCTAGGATCTTAATTAATAGGACTCCATTTCTTAAGATCCTATGAAGTGCTCTTGGTATGTAGAGGAGGATGAGCCAATGCAACAGGTCAAATACAATCCAGAATCAACTCTTTATCAAACACAACCATGCAAGACAAGAGAGTATCAAGAAGATTACAATAGACATATATGAAACTACATATATTTAAGCTCAAAGTTCTATATAAACCAATCCAACTACACGTAATGAATATCCATCTCTGATTATAACCATAATCAAGTAGCTCAACTACAATTTACAAACCCTAGACCTAGGAATTTATAAATTCATAGCTGAACCATGGATTAAACTACTCCACTTCTTAGCTCATTAAACTCTAGCCATTGCTATACCTTCAAGAGGAAGAGAAACGCCTAGCCACACATAGTACTCTGAAGCTTCACAACTGGGAATGAATCTGAGCTACCCATAGTAGAGGTTTTATAGTAGAGGTGGAAGAAATTAGGGTTCGATGAGAGAAGGATGAGAGAGGACATAAGTAGAGGCCGTGTGTCTAAATGAATGATGTCACTTACCCTAAATAGCGTTTCTAAATCGATAGTAAGGTATACTGGGTTGGTTTAAACGAGTGGGTAAGTGAAATTTCTGAAAATGGTTCAGGTCTAGATTACTGATTCAAAGAGTTTGCCACGGTGAAAGAATGACTTCGCCACGGTAAACCATTCTCGAGAGGTATAATGCTTGATGTTCTGGTTTCGACACAGCAAGGGCATAAGTTGGCCGTAGCGAAGTTTAGCAGTGTTGATGTTGTTGAACTTGTGTGCTGCACTTTCTTGGTCTTCACTCTTGGCTCCACTTTTTGAGTGCCCTGCAATGAAAAGTAGTGGTTTAAGGTATCGATTGAATGCAATTAATGAATAAATATGACAATCTCACCCTTAAATAGCACTAATTCAAAACAAAGACTCTTAATCTCAATTAAGCACAATTCTGACAAAAAAGAGCCAAGAAATGTAACAAAAGCTTGAAAATATCATTAAATAATATAGATAATTTATGTCAATCAACCGGACTTGCAAGAAAGGATCGCATAAAAGACCCCACTTCCATGTCATGAATCATATCATTCATTCTATAACTTGAGTTGTAATTCATAACTTTCTCATTTTAAGATCCTTAGAAGTTGGTCATGCTATATCCAAGTTGTATACCTCAAATCTATCTCATCAAAAATAAAATGCTCTCTAATCACAGCAATACCATATTGTCTCTTGTTTAAACAGTTGACACAAGGATAACAATACACCACAATTTTACTTGGCATATTTTTTTGAGCAAATTCAAAAAATCTTTCTACCCCATCTTCATATTCATCACTTATTCTACTAGCTTTCATTCAACTGTGGTCTATTGGATTGACTATCTAGTTAATGAGCATTAAGTCTATCAAACTCTCAGTGTAAATTCCATTTTAATCAAATATTACTATATTTAATCCAAGTTATTAAGCATTAGTTAATAAATTGGCTTTAAAGTAAGACAATCTATCAACTATTACTTAATAAACTTTTGATAGTATTTCCCCTTAAAATTAAAGCATCCTAAAATTGTGATAAAAGAGGTCATTTCAATAATTAAAAGCTATGTGCAAGCCAAATCACCCAATTTCAACAATTAAACATCAATTACTATATTCAAGCCTTTTTAGAGTAATTGTTTTGAATTCAAAATGATAACTCAAATAGACTTTGTTTGCAATGAAATTTTATAAACAACTTTTTATTCAGCAAAGTTCATACCTGAATAAATTCCTTTTTCAATAATATTCACATTGCTTAGTCAAAAAGTAGCTAAAAAAATTGAAATTAAACATATAAAAATTGAAAAAACCAAGATAATTTGTAAAATAATTGAAACATCATTCCTTCAACCTTGTTTAGTATGCATTTGGAAGCATTATGATTCAAGCAAATCACAAAACAAGCCCAAGCCCGGGATTGAAAATTTACAAATTGTTCTCAGGTTACTGTTTATTGGTTGAATTTTATATTTTTAGACTAATTTTGAAAAATCATAACTAATTATAGAAAAATTGTATTGAGGTGGTTCAAAATTTTATTTGAAACTCTTTCAATTCTCTACAAGAAAAAATATAAATCTAGCCTTAACCCATTCCAATTTGTATAGTTTATTTGTAGAAGTTCATTGTTTATTTGGTAAAAACTATACTTTCTAGTTTCTCTACCCTAAATTTGATCAAGCATAACTCTTAGCACATAGATCTATTTTAAATGATCTACCACTTGTTTTAAAGCCCAGGATGTTTACTTTAAGCATTCTAAATTTCATGAGAAGAATCAATCGTTTGCCTTACTTCCACTATCACTATTTCGTGACTTCTTTAGGCGTGCTTTATTCCTCTAACTTGCATTAGTAATTCATAATTAATTCTTTCCATGTATAATCTTATTCTATCAATCCATAAACCATTCCTGTATATTATCATAGTCAATTATACATGCCATCACTATTATTTATTATCAGATAACATTAGTGACATGTTTATATCATACATTAACATACAAATTATACAATGTAATGAATATATTTCTTGAATTCTTTTCATCTCTTCCTTGCTTCACTTCTTGATTTCTTCTTCCATGCTCTTTGTACCTATTATGGTTTGTTAAGGGAGGGTGAGATTCAGGAGAATCTCAGTAGTAAACATTACCATCAATGCATATAAGATGGATGCAAGTGTATTGTTAGTGGTAGTCTTACCTAAAAGGGGGGTGAATTAGGTAAGTTATAAAAATTTTGAGAATTTAAAACAATAAGTTAATGGAAACAGAGAGTGTGAGTTAGAGAGATTTCACCATAGAAAGTGGACACAGAATTTATCTGAACCACTTGACCTACGTCCAGTCCTCAGAACACCTCTGAGTATTCCACTATGTTCCAAGATTAATTGGGCTCTTGGTGCCGCAGTGCAACAATTGATACTCTCAATCACTCCCCCTTACTACCCGTAAGGTTACAATCCCACTCAAGAGTCCACACTCTTGAGTTTCACACAGAACGTGATTAATGATGATAGATACAAACTCTCTTACAGAGTGAATAAATGAGAATCATTGAAGCTTGGTGTATGGAAGAACAGAGTATTGAATGTAATAGTAAATAATCAACAGAGAGTAGTTCACGTATTCAATCTGTTCATTTAATGCTTCTTTGTGCCTCTTATAGTTGAGGTAGTTTAGTAACCGTTAGACAGGAGAGCTTCTAGCTGTTGAGAGTTTGGTTGCGTGTTTTCCCAGTTGCAACGGTTCAGGCCATTAATGCTTCTGACATGGTAGGTTACAGGGTACTAAACAACCGTTGGAGAGCCGTTGAGTTTTTCTTCATAATCTGCAATTTTGATTCAATAAGTTTCTCTTTAAAGAGTAAGACTTAGATCAGATCGAACAAATGATAAGATGAATATTCATAATTTAAAAGTAGAATCAATCAGCTAAATGTTTTGAATGATAATTGGACATCCTTGATCGAAATAATGATCGATGACTGGTTGATCGATCATGTTATCGATTATTCAGAATGAGAACTTTTGACACAGGTAACTGTAACACGTTATGTTTATACCAAATAACTTATCTTGCAGAAGCATTTGGAATCACTTTTAAAGGCTACAAATGATGAAAAATCAAGTTTGAAAATTTTCATTTACGGGTTACTTATTCATTGTCACCTTAAAATGTGACAAACTTCGAAAATTCATAACTAATTGTAGAAAAATTAAAATTAAGTGATTCTAAGTTCTACAGAAAGCTCTTTGGATAAAATTTTGAGGAAAAATAGTTTCTGGAATGATTGCCTTGGAATTCAAGCCCAATTTCCTTTGAAAAAGTTACTGTTCATTTGGTCATTTTCGGATTTTACTTTATTTTTTCCTAACTTTGGAAAGGCAAAACTTTCTGCTCGGTTATCAGAATCAGGCGAACTACCCCTCATTTTAAAGAGAAAAATAAGATCTCTTTGCTTGCAAAATTTCAAAAGCTAACTCACTCGTTTACTCCAATGGTCATTGGTCAAACTTTAATCCCTTTAGTTGACTTTTTACCCCCTTTGGAAGGGTAACTTAACTTAATTGACCACTTAACATCATAGCATACTCTCCTTAGCTATATTAGCTATTTCTAATCATGCTTGGACTATTCTACTCATGCTTGTATACCTCTAACCTTAATCATACTATTGGAAACATAAAGCATGCTTCATATTACATTCCTCCAAAATAGAAAGGTTCAAAGCCATATAAAGTTACTATGGCTTACTACCTCTTCAAGTAAGAGCCAACTCCTTTCCTTTGCCCTTGGATGTTGAAGGCCCTAGGGTTTGTTTAAATATTGGGGTAAGATTCTTGGGGAATCTTAGTAGCACATTGCATACATTACTATGGTTACACATCACAATGTAATTCAAGCTACATGCATACATACATACTTGAGTATTATGTACTTGCCATGGAAAAACATAACATCATAACATAACATATCATCTCAACCTTGCATAAACCAGGGTATACATGCATGGAGGCATCATGGCATAACATCATAACACATAGCAATGAACATACAATGTATAGTAACTCTAACAAGTAATGAAATGCAAAAGCTACCTTGTTGGCTTTCCTTCCTCTTAAACTCTTTTCTCTTGACTAGATCTTTGCCCCTTTATTGTGTATAGCCTATTAGGCAACCAATGACACAACATTAAGCATTACTTCAACTCCATAACTTAACATAACCCCTTAAACTCTTTTTTTCTTGACTTTTAGGGTTTATTTTTCTAGCTTTGATTCTTAAACTTTCTTGGGCCTTTCCTACATAATTTTCCATGTAGAATCCATTTATCATATTAGTTTTATGAAAATCCAATCCCTTCCCATTGACTTAGCTTGGCTGAACCATATATATATTTGTAGGGAAAAGGATTTTCAACCAAACTAACATGTAACCACTTAATCTTTAACCTTTAACCTTTAACTATGCTTAATCTTCATCTAAACCATTCCTTATCATTTTGATAAAATTTGGGCAGCACTTCCCCTTAGAAAAATGACTTTCTATCATCATTAAAATAGCCTAAAACTAACATACCATCATTATAACTTGAAATGGAAGAGTTTTAGAAGCTTACATTGCTTCCAAATGACTTTCTCTCACTAGAATTCTTCTCTTTCTCTCTCTACACGAAAATTTGCAAGAGGTTTCCTACTTGAAAGGTCTTGCATGAAATGAACATGTGAGGGGGTATTTATAGGCTTCATATTTCACTAATTCCACATATGCCCTTCTTGCATAAGACTTAATCTTAGCCCTTCAATTTTTTACCTCTTTCCACATGTACAAATCTTAGGCTATGTAGCTTAGTATGTTGACACTTGGATGATGAGTCATTAGGGCTTATGTCATCTTTCTTATCCATTAAGATTAATTAGGCTTTAATCAAGGTTAACTCTCTTAATTCCTTGATTAACTTGGCTAATTACCCTTCTAGAAACTTTTGACTTTTCAAAGATAGATGGTTAAATCCTAGCCATCCAATGAACCATGTTTGCCACATGTCATGATCCTACGGAAGATGACTTAACCATAATCATTTTACTTATCCCTAATTAAATTTTAATCTAACTTGATTTAGTATTTTCTTTTCCTTTTTCTTTTTTTTTCTTTTTTTCTTTCTTGGCCAATTTGGGCGTGACATATGTCCTTGACATTCACTCAGAAATTTTACCACCTCGGTTATCCTGACAGTCTACTGAATCGTAATATAATATTGGTTTATTTTATCTGATAGCCAAAAAATTCTCGTATCTTAGAATTCTTATATCAGATCACCATTAATTATATCTCAGTAAAGGGAACTTCCTTGATTAATTTCATAATTTTTCTCCCCATATAACTCTTTAAATTTCCGTTTCCGTAAAAGCAGACAATCTACCAATATTAATTTAGCTTTATATTCAATTAAAGCTAACCTCCTCATCATTTAGGGTTGGAAATAATTTTATAAATCTCCATAATTCCTAAATAAATTTCCTTTAATTTTTTATAATTTTCTGAGATCTCTAGGTATTTTTAATAATTGATATTGGCCAATAAAAGGAACATATATGGCGCCACCTTAAAGGAGCAGAGGGGAAAAAAATAGTCAACACTATTGACCAATTAGTTAACCTTATTGAGTCACATAGTAGAAATTTTGCTATACCAGGTAGATAGGGAACTGTCTAACACTTACCTGTATTGCATTCTAATTTTTCTACTGCCCATAAAATATCATCTGGTGACTCATACGATGACTCATCACCCTCATAAATGAAACACATGGGAAAGAAGAAGAAAATTCAAGTTGAACTTGTCTTCCTCAAAATATCTGAGATATTTTCTACCTTTGTCTCCAAATTAAGGGACATTACTTATTTAACATTTGACTGGAGCATTTTATTCAATTCAGAGGTCTAAAAATTCACCCAAAAATATCATAAAATTCTTCATATTCTAGAGAAAATTTGTGAATTTTCTCAGGTCATAACTCAACTTGTAGCCCCACTTAAAAATCATTCTTTAAAATGCCCTTTTTCGGCACAACTGGCTTTTAAGTATTCTTAAAGCCATTTTGCTGGTCTTCTGGGGATGAGACTAATTTTATAATTTTCTACAGTCTCTTAGATCATACATCCCTATTTTACCATAATTTTTTGAGGTTTCCTTATGACTCAAACAATTAAATCTACCTCTACATCTCAAACTGAGCCATAAACTTATACATTCCTTTGAAGTTACCTCAGGGGTATTTTCATCATCTCTCTTCACAAAAGAGCCTTATAATATTATTTCCCATTTTCTGGGATTTTCTTAGAATTTCCTAAGTACTTTCCATTTTTACCTCTGATGGCCGTAACTTTCTGAATTTACGGTTTTACTCCTGCTTAGGCTCGACCTCATAAAACCATCTCTTTGAGGCTTCTAACTTAACCTTTGGTTTGTATCTAGCCTCTTTTCTCTTTCTGGGCCTTTGAGACTTTACTAGAGCCTCTAACTTTGATTACCCTTTAGCCCCTTAAAACTTTCACTTTGCAGTTTAGTCCCTGAAACTGCTTTAACTTCCTTTCTCATCTTTAGGACCTCTACTAAAAAGGGTTCTGGTAGCCTATCCCATTCAGGCTATTTCTAGTACTTCTAGGCCCAAAAATCAGGATGTTACAGTAACTATGTTTATCGATTAAGTGATGGATCATTGATTTATCGATCAAGTGATCAATAAAAGGAAACGGTAACTTCATAAAGGAATGTAGAGAAAAGGAAGCTCAAGGTCTCTTTTGATTATGAAACTCTTTAGATAGAAAATTAAAACAAACATGAAGGCTGAGAAAAGCTCAAATGAAATGGATAACATATTTTGAGAAACATCACAACTAATTGAAATTTTACTGAAATTAGTCCATGATCGAACAAGTGATCGAACACTTGTTAATCGATTAGGCTATTGATAAACAGAGTGATATGGAAATAGATTTTCAAGAAATAATGATCGAATACTTTATCGATAAATAGATTATAGATAAACTTATTGATAAACGATAAAAAAAATATATTCATTGAAAACATAGACTTTGTAAATTATCGAATAGGTGATCGATTAATGAATGATCGATCAAGTGATCAATAAAATAGAACAAAGAGATTTAATCTTGTAAAGTCAAAAAGCTGATTTATCGATCACGTTATTTGAAAAACAAGGCATACAGGTAAGTGTAGTGATCGATCATGTTATCGATAATTTGATTATCAATCCGGTGATCGAAAAGACCATTAATTAAAAACGAGATACCGATGATCGATCATTTGATCGATAATCCATTGATCGATCAAGTGATTGATAAGCCACTTGGATAACAACCTGCATGTAGAGTGGGTTATAAAGCAATGTTCGATCACATTATCGATAAATCACTGATCGATAAAGTGATTGATAAATAGTGACTAAGGCAAAACATAGAGTGAATAGAGCGTATTACCATTTATCTATCTTCTCATATAAACCATTTATCGATCATGTGATCGATAAATGCCTATCAGATTTGTATCACTTTATCTGATTGATGTTCGACCATTTTGATTATCGATTAAGTGATCGATAATTTACTACAGACTTTTATACATAACTAAGTTAACAATGATCGATCAATTGATCAATCAACACATTATCTATAAAGTTATCGATTAATGTTTCTGCTAAGTTACTGATTGTACAGAAATATTATTTATCAAGTTATCAATAAGTCTTTGATCAATCAGATGATCAATCAACATACTAAAACACATATTCCTTACTTTGTTATCATCAAAACCTTAATCCTAACATGTATAATATGCTTACTTGATCTAGCTTATGTTTACCTATAACATATTCTCATGCTCAATGTTTCACCTTAACGTGCATAGCCATGGAAAACATCAATGAATCAGAGAATCATACTAACATTAGCATCTCATATCATCATCAAACAACATAATGCATATCAACACATATGCATACACATCAAGTACACAAGAAAGGTAAGTTCACTACCTTTTATCATTAAGCTTTCTTCTTGCTCCCTTTACTTTTCAACCACCAAGATTACTTGAACAATATTTTCATTCCTCTTTCTTGGTGTCTCATGGTCCTAAATTCACAATACACAATAATATCTAGTCCATTAAGACCATGAAAAACCATTAATCATTTTAACTTTTAAACTTGCTCTTCTTTAACCTTAAAATTTCACATTCTTTTCCATGGCCTTTAAAATCATTCCCTTAGTTATTTCCCACACAATTTTTCATGAGGAATCCAAATATAAGCTTGAATTTATCAAAATATAACTCCTTCCCTATGAATTTGAGTTGGCCGAACAATATGCACTTAGGGTCCAAGATTTCTATTTTCAATTTTAATGCTTCTGAACTCTTTTTCTCACCTTTACTCCACATAAAATTTTCATTCTAAACTCATTGAAAGTATCAAAATTATCAAAATCCAACCCTAAGGCATTAAACTCAGCCTAGCCAAAATTTTTCCTCAAGTTACATAATCATGAAATTCAATCAATTTCAACATAAAACCACTTGATTCTTGTTCCTTTCAAGCCTTTAAACATTATTCTAGCATTAATTTCATCTTCCACTACACTTAGAAATTTCATGCAACATACCATTTTAGGGTTCCAAGCTCCCAAAAACCATTAAAAATTACAACCAAGCTCAACAATAACAAAGGTAGTGAAAACTATATGAAAAACCATGAACATACTTTGTTTTAGAGTTTGATCTTGTATAAGATCACTTGGTCTTTCTCTTCTTCTTCCTCTATCTTTCTCTAGAATTCATTTTGCAGGAGTTTTCTCATAATTTCCATAGGCTTAGGATGAAAATGAGGGGAGGGGTATTTATAGAAAACAAGATTGAATCTTAACCCTTGATCTTCTAAATAGGGGGCTTAATCTTAACCATCCATTTTTCCTCTTTATCTTGTGGTGACAAGTGTCTTCATGACATCATGCTTACCTCATCTTGCTTACATCATGCTTACATCATCAATCCACATATCTTTTATCCAATCGTACATGTGTCTTGCATCAGATCGTACATGTGTCTTGCATCTAACCATACATGTGTCTCTTGTATGTCCCTTCATCATTTTGGCATTAAAATAAGGAGGAAATTAGTAAGAAATTCGTGCAAAATGCAGCCTCTAGGTATTTCTTCACCGATCTTGCCATTCTGCACCGTATCAGGTGCCTTTTCGAGTCCTAATGTCCTGGGACTACTGGGACACGTTTTGACACTATTTTTTTGCCTCAAATAAGTTGATATAGCATTATATAACATGCCTAAAGAGGAAGTAGTGCTCTTCCCTTGTTCTTCCATTAAAACAATTAATAATATTTATTTCAGAGTAAACTTGACCGAATTCTTTCTACTAGTCCACAATTCTGAGAATCTGTCTCTGGGTACCAATACTATTTATTCATCATGGGAATTTCTCTAATTTTTCTTAATTCAAAAGTCAACCTCTAGATAGGTTACTTTGACTTTTCCTAGATAGTGTATAAATAGGCTTTAAATTCTATTAAAGCCAACCTCTTCTCTTTCTAGGGACGGAACTGTTTTTAAAACCTGTGATAATTCTTCAAGTATTTTTTCCCATTTTTGTCCAATTATCTGAGGCCTCCCTGTATTTTAAATAATTTAATTTTTGCTAATATTTAAAATTAGTCAAAACCCTAGGAATTCCATAAAATCCTTCCAGGGGTATTTTCATCATTGTTAGCCTTATACGGGGCCTCTGGACCTCATTCCTATTTTTCTAAACTTTTTTTGAAGTATTCAGACCTACTTTCTATCACTGCCCTTTTTGGCTTGAAACTTTGCAAAATTTGCATTTTAGATCCCTGCTCAGGTTTAGCCTCAAGAATCCTCTTACTAAAGTTCCTAGCACAACCTTTCGCCCTTAATTACCTTAACTCCTTATACTAGAACCCTCGGACTTCACATATTGGCCTTAACATGCCATTTCCTATTTTTTTGGGATTTTTCTAAAATTTTCGGGAATAATTTCTATTTTTGCCCTTACTAGCCCAAAACTGTGGCTCAAAACTTTGCAAAATTATGATTTTATCCTTGGTTTGGCTTAACCCTATAATTCACCTTATTGAGGACTTTAACATAACTTTTGGCCTACATTCATCTCTATTTCTTATTCTTGGCCGTAAGATTTCAATAGAGTCTCTAATTTTCTCTTTTCTCAGTCCTAAAAAACTTTTTCTTTGCGATTTAGTCTCTGGGAATCCCTCTATCCCTTCAGGAAACCTTGGGACCTTTGCCAAAAAAGGTCTTTTAGCTTGCTCATTTCAGGCTAATTTTGGTACTTCTATGCCTAAAATTTGGGATATTACAATAATCATACAATCAATCTTCAACAACTATTTCAATTATCTCTATAATAATGAATTAAGTTTTGAATGCCCATTCAAAGCAAAATAATCAATTACTATGTTAAAGCCTTTTCATTATAACACTTTTAAATTCAAAACAATAACTCAAACCAAGTTTGTTTGCCATGAAATTCTATATCAAATTTTCTTATTCATGAAAGTTCTAACCCAAATAAATTCTTTCCCTAAATAATATTTATATTCCTAAAAAAGGAGGCGAAAATAAAAAAACGACCTAAAAAATTAACAAAAACCACTATAATTCAAATAATCACCACAAATTCAACCATCAACAAATATTTCAAGTATACCAAAGCAAAGAACAGGGTTTTGCATGAAGATCCAAAGGAAAATAAATTCAAATCTCAATACAATTTACTCAATATTCACATAAAATGGTCTCTAAAAAATTGTAACTAGCCAAACCAACCAATATATTATCAAAATCATCAATGAAAACTCAATTAAATCATACCCATGACACCTATTTGAGTTTTTAACCAACAAAATTTGAAGTAGAAAGAGGGAGATGATGAAAATATGGAACTTGTGGCCAAAAACTTACATGACAATGGCCGCGGAGTCTCCAACAACAAATGGTGATGAATGGATAAGAAGATACTGGGGAAATACTGAAAGTCACTCCTTGAATGATGTCAATGGTAGGATTAAACGAGGGGCCATGGCATTGAGTAAAAAAACCAAAGCGAAAATGAAGAAGAGTAAAAGATGTATCACGTGACTATGGCTTTTTAGTGTGTTTTAATAAGGAAACGATGTCACTTTCTCTATGAGCAATGTCATTTCTTGATTTTCAATGTTGGTCATAGAGGAAGTGATGTTGTTTTTGGACTTTTAATGTTGTTTTCTCTACAAGCGACATCAAAAGTTTGAATCTTTTTATTTTTTTACTATGCGGGTGACTTACGACATTGATTTTGCAAAACAAAAATAATGCTAAAACATTTCAAAAAAATTATAAAAATATCACTAACTATTTTCTAGTAGTGAATAAAGTGGTTTCAATAGAGGAGCTTTGCATCTTTTTTTCTAGGGCAAGTTTGTGTTCACTCCCTTTGTCCTTTATCATAGGCTTCTATACTCATCTTCCTGCTCTATTCTCTTTGTGTTTTAAGTTCTTCTTATTCTCATTTTCCCCTTTTTATCTTTCCTTCTATTGAAATAGGTTAGATGTGTGGTTGGTTATTGCGTCATTTTTCTGCTAGCTAGTCGATCTAATATGTCTTCTTTCTTTCTTTTTTCATTGTTCAAAATATTTTGTGATGTTTAATTGGTTACTTTTTTATTTTATATATATGGAATGTTGCATTTTGATTTTTTCTTTGTTCTCTGAATGATTTATGCTAACTATAAGGTGGCAGATTTCATTCATTTTATGGTTGCCCATTCCAACGCACATTCACTGCATGGCTCTCACTTTTAAAGGTAATGCTAACAAAGAAAAATAAGCTTTTAAACAAAATGTATGATGCAAAACAAGTATTGTATTTTGTTGGCCTGTACAGGCACTCTTATGAAATAGTATGTGAAAAATCAGAGTCGACTAGAGGGTTGTAGTATAGAACAATATATAGTTGTGAAGAGACCACTGATTTTTCTTCTAGGTACTTTAAAAATGCCAGTGATATTTAGATTCTTCTGTCTCAATGTAAGGGAAGGACAAATGGACAAGTGATTACGGAAAAGAAAGTTGTTACTATCTCAAACCAATAATGGGAGCAAGCACTCCTATATGTACTACACACTTCCACAGAGGTTGATATGTATGTAGACAAACATATGGAGGAGTTTTTATAACATCCCAAATTTTCAGCCTAGGATGCAAGAAATAGCCTCAAATAAGCAGGCTACCAAACTCCTTTGAGCAGGAGTCCTTGAAATGACTGAAGGATTCTTAGGGACTAAATTGCAAAGTAAAAGTTTTCTAGGACCAAAAGACAAAGGAAGTTAGAGGCTTTAGTTGTCACATCCCAATTTTTAGGCTTAGAAGCCTAGAAAGTAGCCTAAAAAAGGTAGGCTAACCAAGTCCCTTTGAGCAGAAGTCCCAAAGATGCGAAAGGAAGCTAGAATGAAAATAGGGACTAAATGACAAAGTGAGAAATTTTTGGAGGCAAAAGCATGAATAAAGTTAGGGGCTCCAGGAGAGTCTCAAGGGCTTAAAAAGGGAAAATAGGTTAGGTGCAGGCCTAAGGTTGAGGTGCAGGCCTCAAAGTGACGATTCATAAGGTTGAGTCCTGTCACATCCCGTAAAATTTAACCCTGATAATGGGTATGAAAGATTAAGTCAAGGGCCAATAGGAAAAATAGACTAGCTGATGAAGCCAGCCATGACATAAAACCTAGACACGGTCCAGATTGATATTTTTAAAATTATCGGTTTAGGAAGGGCAAAATAGGAAAATTTGAGAAAAATTCCAAAAAATTTCTAAAGATTAGAAAAAGGATAAATTAGAGGTTTTGAAACCTTAATTGAGGCTCTGAAGGTGGAATTGGTATGAAAATAACCTATTACAGAATTTACTAAAAACAGAGGTTTTTCAGGAAAAATAGCAAAAATTGAGCAAAAATCATTATTTTAAAACTACGGATGCCTCAATAATTCTAGAAAAAATATGAAAAAATTATTTAAGGATTTATTTGATTTTATAAAATTTTTTTAGGTCCTAAAAGCACAGGAATTAATTTTAGAATATTTACTACTAAAATCATATTGGTAAAACCTGATTTTTGAAAAAATTAAAATAAATAGTTAGAGACTGAGATAAATTTTGAAATTTTTTATAAGACTTTATTATATTAAAAGAGGATTTTTTTTATGGAGAGAAATAAATTTTTAGAGGTCTAGAACTATTTTTAAAAATAGTAATTGAAATAGTGAGTTTTTGTTAGAAATTGAGATTTGTGACTGGGCCATACTTCTTCCTCCTTTCTAATCAGTTTTGGGCTTTATATTGGGCCAAGAAAGCCCAAAAAATTTTGTGCAGCCATGGCCCAATATGTGAGGAGAGTTTAAGCCTAATTTAAACCCAAAATCTAAAAGAAAAATCAAGAAGAAGGGACACTTGGCTTGATCTAAATTTTGAGGCATTTGAACAGGGACACATGGCCCTTATGTGGTAGAAAATGATGCCATTTTGAATGGTGATATATGTAACATCTTGAGTTTTATCGGGTTTTAATAGCCTCTTTTGGTTGATTTTGAGGATAGATTAGCGATTTAATCTTGATCTTGGTGTTTGGATTGGATTTGAGGTATGTTGGAGGAATAGGTGAACAGACCCCTCTCAAGGTATGTTCGCCGCGGTGCACCGGGAGTTCCAGGGGAGAGTATCCTTTCGAGAATGTATCGCCGCGGTGAAGGTGAGGGCATGCTGCAGCGAAGATTTTCTAGGCAAGCGAGAGTTTCCTCTCAGGAAGCTTTCGCTGCGGAAGTCGGGTTTCAGGCGAGTAATCCCTCTCGGGATTAGTTCGCCGCAGCGAAGGAGTCCGAATCTATATAGTCGCAGGAGGGGTTCAGTGTGCGAAAATTAGAAAAATCTGAGGTAGAGAGAGAGGCTCTGCTAAGGTTTCGAATTTCTGGCTTGGAGGGGGCATTTCTAAGGGTCCATTACCTCAAGTAAGTGATTTTAACCTCTAATCTATCTTCTTTCTTGGAATTTATAAGGATTTATGGTAAAACCCTAGAGTTTTCTAGGTTGTTATGGAATTGAGGTTTTTGACCTATTGTTTTGAGTTTAATTAATTGCTTTGGGTTAGTCTAAGTATTTAATCGGTGTAGTTTTCTTGGATTTGAAAAACTTTGAGTTTTTGGAGCTAGGGTTTATGAGATTGGGAGGTTTGTGATTGAGGATGACAATGTGAAGATTGATTTTTGAGTTTTGTAATTTGGGTTATGTTAAGGAGGGTTAAATTGGATGTTTAATCGGTTTAGAATGTTGTTAAGACTCCAATTGTTCAAATGGGATGTTTGGGTGTTGAATTCCTATAGTGGGTCCTTGAGGTTATGAATTTTAATTGATGTTTGGAAAGGAATTAAGGTTTTAATGGACTTTTATGACTTTGGAGTGTTGCCTTGATAGTTATACCCTTTGAGTTGGGTAGAGTTTTGGTTGGAGCTAGGAATTTTGTGTCCCCGAATGTTGTTTTGGCCACATTATTAGTTTGAAAGCTAATATATGATGGTTGTGTGTTTGTGTGCTTGTGTAGACCGGTTGTGAGTCTTGTTGGTGCACGGGACCACATTGTTGGTTTGTTATTCCTTGCTCAGGCGAGAGGTAACCACTTTCCAATCCTTAGTACATGCTTCTGTGGTATTGTGAGTAGATTTATGTTTTGTGCTCCGAGTAACAATTATGTTCAAAGTGTATGTTGTATATATAAAGGAAAACCGTCTTGTGGGGTTTCGATTGATGATGAATGAATCTTGGAATTGTGAAAGATATACCACTGAAAGAAGTTAATTATGAAATGTTCAATTACTATTTGATTATGGTTTGAGCATGATGCATGAATTGGGAATTGGTGAGAGTTTTTGATAGTTACTACCACGTGGTAAGGCCTCCATTAATGCATGATGGTTGGCTCAGTACGTCCCCCAGAGTGAGGGATAGGCCTTTTGGCTCCCTACGTCCCCCAGAGTGAGGGATAGGCCTTTTATGGCTCCTTACGTCCCCCATAGTGAGGGATAGGCCAGGTTCGGCTCTTGAAAATCCCCCAAAGTGAGGGATATGGTTGATGGGAATTGCATCATTGCACTTGCATGAATTGTTGTGGCTATCATTTATAATATTACTTGTGAAATGCCCCACTTGACACCTCATGAGCACCTATTTAGTAGTACCTTGAATTGGAAAGGTTGGTTACTGGGACGTTTATCTCACCCCGTGGTTTACAATGTTTTCAGGTGAAGGTTCTAGGCGTGCGCCTTCGGGAAGAGACGCAGAGGCTTGAGCTTGGTTAGCTTTAGGCCTCTAGCCTTTGTTTATGTATGACCAGTTGTATATTGCCACAGTAGGGTCCTCTGAAATATTTTGATTGCCCGGCTTTATGGTAACTGGAGGAAGTGTATCTTGTCACTTTTAATTGGCCGGAGGCCCTTTCTATTGTTTATAGAACTTTGATTTACGTTGTTGGAAACTATTTATATAGGCTGATGTAGATGTATTTTGTTACCCGGGCCGGAGGCTCGGAGGCCCAGTGGATGTGAATAAATGATTTTAGTTGCATGCAACGGAGTTTGGATTTGACCCGAGTTTGAAAGTCAATTTCTAAAAATATGCAAATTTCTTTCTACTATGGTAGTTCATTTTAACAGCTTTCCTTTTCTACCATAGTAGTGAATTTTATAATTTTAAGGTTAAGGGTTTTACAATATACCCTATTTTATAATATATTTTTATGTATAATTAAGGGATTTTATAATGTTTAAAGGGTTTAAAATGTAATAGATACTTATGTTTTGAATTAAATAAATTATATAAATTAATTACTTAAAAGTGTATTTTTTATTATATTTTTATAATTTCCCTTTTGAAAGGTATCTCTGCTTTGATTCCAGGGAATATTCTGTCAAGCAAAACATGGACCCCTTAAAAAACTACATTTGTGGTAGCCACGTGGCATTACAAGAGGATTTTCTAATTATCTAATTAGAAATTATCCAAAATATCTAGTCAGAATATCTCTTATCTTCCACTATAAATTAAAGGGCTTGAATAATTAGTTTCTTTTGTGGATAATTCCCTTATCGTATTTTGAATTTGAATAAATATTTTATTCATATTCCATTATCCATTTAATTTTCCAAATATCCATATTATCATTTTTATCCTCTTTTTAAACCCTAACCCTAATTCATCCTACCACCATATCTTTGTTCAAATTTGAGATATTATCCTTTTGTCCAATATCATTTAAATTCAAAAGCTCTTTTACTTTGGTTGCCATGAAGATCACACCAAATCAAGAGAATTCAAACTCAAAGTTCTATCAAGATTACAAGATAAAAGAAGATAAAAGATCAAGTTAGAAGACTTAAGGGTTTCCTCATCCAACTAAGACAGATTCAAAAGCTATAAAAAGAGATCAAAGGAGCCTTGGAGAAGCAACAGAGCCATCTACACTACACAAGCACAAGCATACACTTGGCTTCCTCTTATGTCCAGCTGTTTCACTGTCTTTTTTTCACTATTTTCTTTTTATCATAATAGTGTAATCTAGCCATATGTGTGGCTGGTCCTCTTTGTTCCTGAAGACAAGATGACATGGCTTGAGTTCCTATTTATATTAGAGAGTTTGATAGTTTTCTTATTTCAATCCACTAGTACGTTGCGTTTATGAATTTCCTAGGTTAGGATTTTTATTTCTTTTGTGGATTGATATTTGATTTGTGTTTTAGTTGAACACTTATGTTTTAAAGTTTTCAATAAATATATTTTTAGTTTCCTCATGATTCTATGAGTGTTTGTCTTTATAGATTTCTATTTGATTTGCATAAGTAGTTCATGCTCTGGGGTTTTCAATAGATAGCTCTCTTTAAAGAGCAAGATATAATTGTTTAATTGAATTCACAAGCTAAGTGGTTTTTAAATGATTAATTGAAAGGTGATTATATGCTAGTTCTCTAAGTATAATTATTAATTAATTAATCATGACTTAGATATTATCTAGGGTTTTTCCTTGACTTAGTAATTGTTTTTATACAAACTCCTCATCCTTTTGAACCGTGATAGCCACTCATCAACACCCTTGGGAAGTGCATCATTCTGGTAAAGTCTTCATTCCTTTTGCTTTCTTTTACTTATTATTATTTTCTTTTTATTTTTCTCAATTTATTTTCTTAAAAAATCAATCAATTTTCTTTCCTACTCCTTCCTTCTCTACATCAGGTTTTTCTTAATTAAAAAGGTTTTCAAAATTTTAAAGAAGCTCCTCATAGAGAGAGACGACCTAGGTTGACCTCTATATTATACAAGGTTAGTTTAATTAATTAATTTGAGAGCTTACACGACAGGGTGATCAAAGGGCTTGGGTCAGATCTTGAGCTCTATAAATACCCCCCAATTACACATAATTCTGCCAAAATTAGACAAAAGAGGAGACATTCTGTCCAACCAAAATCTCACCCTTAAATAGCACCTAAAACCTTCCAAATCAAGGGATGAAAAATCATTAAGCTTTAAGCAAGGATCTATTTAAGCTTGATTCTGGTTAGATTTAAGGGTTATTTTGGTTGAGATTTCATGATAAAACCTAAGGCTACATGCTGTTCATTTTTGGTCTCATTGAGAAAGCATTAGTGAAGGATAGAAACCATGAATATGAGCTTGAAATTGCATGTTTAATTAATGTTTGGATTGAATTTTGGAAGAAACCCAAGGTTAGGGTTTAATAGAGCATTTTCAGTCACCATGAATTCTTGAGGTTAGAGATTGTTTCAATGTGATTTGATAATTCCAATGAGTTTAAAAGGCGTTTTTGTACAGAGGAACACCAAGAAAAAGTGTTTAAAATCATTGGCATCAAAAAAATAGAAATTTTGGAATCCTAGACCTGCCTATTTGGCCAAATCAGTTTGAGGGGGAAGGAGTGTGATTTTATTAAATCTGATTTGATATTTGTATTCTACATGAAAAATTATGTAGGAATGACCCAAGAGATTGATTAAAACAAAGAGAAAATAATTATGTCAAAAATCAAGGAAAAGGGGGTTTAATTGAGATTAGTGTTGAGCATTAGTGTTTATATATGCTTGGATTATTGGTAATTTGGAATGTGTTTATACTTGGATTGATAGGCATTATGCGAGAAATCAAAGAGGAGCCTAAATTTCCAAAGAGGCTAAATTGAATAATTTATCAAGAGGTAACATTGAACTCATAATTTGAATACTTTCTTGCTTGTTAAATGTGTATGTGTTATTTGATTTATATTGCCATGATGTGATTGAGCAAATTATGTGATTATGTATGGAATTCTATGTTGAATATGCCTTGGCAATATGTTATGAGGAATGGTATAATGGCTTGATTGATTGCTCTCTTTCCATGGCAAATCAAACACACATGAAATGTTGCATGATAATGTTATTTTCATGATAACGTAGCACATTTTTACATAGCATGATGAGTATGATAATTATATATATGAAATCTTATTCTTTTATATTTAAATATTCACCAACTAGGGGTTGGACCAAGCAAGGACTAACGAAAGGAGATTATCGTGGGAGATAATCAAGCTTAATGCCTCTTTGTGAATATTTTGTAGTTTTGTATGAATTGTTATGAATTATTGTGAAGTATGTGGGATTAATGTATTAATGACCAAAGTAAATATGCATGTTGTCACACGTTACTTTTATACACTTTAGACCATTAGACGGAAGCATTTGGAACCGCATTCGTTGGCCTTAAGGTTAGAAAATCAAGTTTTAGAGTTTGACTTGTACGGTCACGGTTCACTGCACATCTAGAATTTGGGGCTAACTTTGAAAAATCATAACTAATAGTAGAAAAATCAAAACGGAGTGGTTCCAATTTTCACATAGAGCTCTTTCGATTTTCTACAAGGAAAAAATAATAATCTAGACTTAAACCTTGCCAATTCGTATAGTTTATTCATCAAAGATTACTGTTCATTTGATCAAAACAGTATTTTCCAGAAGTCCTGCCTCAACTTTGAACAACCATAACTCTTAGCATACACATCTATTTCATGTGATCTACCACTTGTTTTAAAGCTTAGGATGTGCTCTAAACACTCACCAAATTTCATGGAAAATTCATTCATTTGTTCTGTCTCATCATTGGCACTAATTCGTGGCTCATTTAGGGACTCTCTAACTCCCTAACTTAATTAAACATTTTCAAATAAATTCATTTCTTGCATTTCCCATGTTGTCATTGCATATACTATTTTCATGCATAATCTCATGCCATCTTACATACCATAAACATTTTAAACATCATCGAATATACATGACATGATTATAACATCAACTAACATAATAGTTACATAACTTAGCATGTTATGGAAACATAAGACATGCTTGGTCTCTTCCCTTTATCTTGCACTTCCACTTCTTGATTTTTCCTTCAAGCTTATAGCACCTATTAGGGGTTGTTAAGGGAGGGTGAGATTCGGGAGAATCTCAGTAGCAACACTACCCATAAGCATGCAAGATATAATGCAAATGCATGACATGTCATAATGTCCCAAACATTAACATGTGAATATCATGGAAAGTAAGCTAAAGCATTTCATGCTTTCATAACATATTGCCAAGCCAAAGCATAACATAAAATTGTAGACATAACTTTGCAAACATTTTTTCATAGCTTAGTCACATCATGGCAACACAACCATATCATGCAAGTATACATATCAAGCACATAATATAGGTAAGTTTACTACCTTGTAACATAGCTTTTCTCTTGCTTTGCCTTTGATTCCCTTGTCTTTCCAACCTTATGGATTTTCAGTCAACACCATTAAACATCCTCTTAGATGTTTCATGTCACACCCTGATAATTTTACCCTAATTGATGAATGATTTGAGATTGACTAAGGTCAAATAGTATAGTAGACTGGTAAAGGATCCAGGCTATGAGGAAAAATTAGGATAGGGACATAACGGTCATTTTTGAAAAGATCGGTCAAGAAAGGGCAGTATTGGAAATAATGTCTGAAATTCCTGAAAATTTTCAGAAAATCATGAAAAATAGAAAGGAGGATACAGAATAATGTTTGAGGCTTAGAAGATGAATATAGGATGAAAATTAATTTATCACGGAATTATTTGTAATTATTGGAATTTTTGGTTAATTAAGGAAAATTAGCCAATTTCTATTATTTAAAATATATGGAGGCCTCAAAAATTCAAGAAAAAATAGGGATAAATTATGTCACATATTATCCTAATTTATAAAATTACTACCCACCTTTGGATGTACAGAGGTTAGCTTAAAGAATATTTATTACCGAATTATTATCGGTAGAATATTGATTTTTGACGGAATAAAATTTAGAAAATTATAGAGGGAGGTAAAACTTGAGAAAAATCATGGAATACCCTTCGAATGAGGGGAATTTAAGGAGGTGTTGAAATCAAAATTTTGTGACAGTAAATTGGACAGGATTGTTGGAAAATCGGATCGAAAATACACAAATAATTAATGGATTGCACTGAATATTGGATGAGTCATTTTTCTCCCAATATTTAGAGTAATATTTCGGCCAAAAATAAGGGGGGAGGACAAAGTTGGAATTTTTCAAATTGTTCAAGGGCATAAAGGGAAATAAGAGACAAGACATTAAAATAATATTTTATTACCACATGAAATTCACATGGTGAATAGGTGTCCATCCATGTGTCAACTTCTTGTGGTGTGTGCTCTAGGATTTGTCCATGTGTAAAGTGAAAAAAAATGGACGGCCGAGATCGCATCTTTTTCCCGAAGGGCATTCTTGGAATTTTGAAAAATCAAAACCTATAAATACCCCCCTCTCATGAACATTTCGGCCAAGATGGTTGCTTGGTGAGGGAATGTTGTGTTCTTGAGTTCTAGGAGAGAGAAAGGAAGAAAGAAGAGAGAGAAAGGGAGAAAGCAAAGTTAGACACCTCTAATCGCCGATTAAGGGCTAATTAAGGTATGTTTACCTCCCTAAGTGTTAATTATTTTTAGTTAATTATTTATTTGAGGAAGATTAGGATTAATTACCTTGATTAATTATGGTTTAGTGATAGCTAAGATTAATCATGTTATTTGATTAAAGATTAGTAAGTAATTAAGGTTAGCTACCTTGATTAATTAATGATTAGTGATTAGTTATGTTATTTGAAGGAGGATTAATTATGATTAATCATTTTGATTAAGGAATGATTAAAGGTTAATCATGTTGATTAGAGAATGATTAATGGTTAATCCATAAGGGATTAGTGACTTAATCTTAGAGGATTATGTTGTATTAATGACTATGTGACTTGAGGACCTTAATTAAATATTGGATTAAGGATTAGAGGTTAGTGATTAACCAAGAAAGCATGATTAATCATGGATTAAGGAAGAATTCCAAGACCTTAACTGAGGATTAAGGCTTGGTCAAACTAAAGTCAAAGGATTAGGAAAGGTATACAGAAGTTATAAATTGAAAGACACAAGGGTAGTATTATATTGAGAAAGAATTGTATACTGGACATGGAATTTACCATACCCTTACTATATGGTTGATAGGCAATTTTTGGAAACCTAGGAGGACCTCAAGCAAGGAAAACAAGGAGGAAACAGTAAGCGTGGAACCGAGGTAGCGTGAACTTGCAATTATTTTGTTGACCTGCATTTGGTGTTTCTGCTATGTGTGTTTATGTGCCATGAGAATGTTTATGTACAGATGATGTGAACTCCTTGCAATGTTTGCTTTGGCTCTTGCATGATTGAGTTTTGACTAGAATGATTATATGCTCCATGATATGATGACATGGATACAGAATGGTTATGGCATGGCATAAAGACTAGCAATGTTATTTTACTGCATGTAGCATGACATCTTATGCATGTTGACCTGATGGTTGTATGTTCAATGCTACTGGAATTTCTATGAAATCTCGTTCCTCCTATAACATGATATCCTAGGTGCCACTACTTCAAAGGAGAAGGGAAAAGAAGTAATCATGGCTTGAGGAAATTATGATCTATGTATTGTATTATATGGTTTTAAACCTTTCTCTTCCAAGCCATGTAAGCATATTTTGATCGTGAACACATAACATGATACCCTTTTTGGATGTATATTAATGGTAGAGTACCTTTATATGCGAGTATGGTATGCTTATAGTGAAAAACGAATTGGTGCTAGAATTAGTGAAAAAGGGGGATAAAAATGGTCTAAATTTGACCAAACTTTGACCAATTAAGACCCTAGTCAAATGGTTGAATTTTTCCCTGAAATTTGGTATGCAAATAGATCTTATTTTTCCCTTTAAAATGAGTGGTAAAGTGTCACAATCGGAGCTCTGTGTAAGAAGTTATGCCTTTCCGAAGTTAGGAAAAAATCCTGGAAAATAGAAAAATGACCAAATGAATACTACTTTTTGAAATTAAAATCGGATACGTTTTTGATTAAAGAGGAACTTGAGGTAATTTTTTCTTGATAGATGATGTTAAGAGCTTCGAGTGAGACTTAGAACGACCTTGTTTCAATTTTTCTAGAAATAGTTATGATTTTCCAAAGTTATGCCAAGTTTAAGGTTACAGTGAATAGTAATGCAGGAAAAGAAATTTTTAAACTCAAATTTTTCAACCCAGTAACCTGAGATTGCGCTTCCGAATATCTTAACTTGGCATCATATAAGGTCACAAACGTAAGGTGTTACATTTCAAGGTCCTAAACACATCAATAAATTATGCAAAACAATTATTAGAATCAAGTCATCAACTTATCTCTACTTGATTCTTTCTTGAACATACTTGAACTCTTACTTTTGAGTTTCAATTCCAATCTTTCTAAAATCATTTCCACATGCTATGACAAAAATTGTTTTGCATGTAGAATCCATTTTCAAGCTCAAAACAATCAAAATCCAACTCCTTCCCCCTATTTTGGTTTGGCTAAAACATAGGTGCTTTATGTCCAAAATTTTCATTTTCAATTCTAATGCTTCCAAACATGTTTTCTACATATATCTCTACACAAAATCATAATTTAAACTTATTGGAAGCATCAAAATCATCAAATTCTAGACCCATCATAAATTTCCAGTCATGGCAGAAGCATACACAAATAAAAGGGGAAGTTGGATTTCTCCAAGAATCAATATCAAACTACTTGATTCTTGTTGTTTTCAAGCTTTCAAACATGATTCTAACATCCATATCATCTTCTCCTATTCCAATCAATTTCGTGTAGCACCTCCCCATAGGATTTCAATCATCAAAAATCTAATCAAACCAACCACCAGGCTCAAAAATAACAAGGGAGGTAGAAACTACATCAAAATTGATGAACATACCTTGATTTTGAGCTTGAACTTGCATGGTTTCCTTTGCTTTCTCTCTTCTCCTTCTTCTCCTCTCCATTTCAGCTTCTCTCCTCTTTCTCCTTGGTGTGGCCAAAAACATTACACAAAAAAGGGAGGGATGATATTTATAGAAAGCTAGAACAAATCCTGGCCGTCGATTCTGATTCGATCTCGGTCGTCCATTCTTTCTTCTTGAATAAGTATGCTTTCTCTCCAAGAAATGTGACACTTGTCTAAGGTGATGTCACCTTGCTTGTGTCATCCTGATTAGATCATCAAGATTAGTTAACTTAATCCAAGATTAATTAGCTTAATTACCTTGATTAAGCTTCTTAATCATCCTCCTAAAAATCCTTTCTTTCAATCCAATTGTGCCCTTCACATTTTTGTATAATTCCATGCATATCCTCTTGTCCATATGGCAATGTGATAAGGAGGAAAAATTACATAAATTTCGTGTAGAAAATTGCCTCAAATATTCCTCCATCTATCTTGTCGGTTTACACCGTAACGGGTACTTTTTCGGGTCTTGACCTACCCAATACCTCTGGGACATGTTTTAATACATTTTTTACCTTTGAAATACATGCCTATACTCCCCTGATAGCATTTATATGGGAAAGATATTCCTTTCTCCTTTTCCCAGAAATATTATTAAATAATATTTAATCGGGGTTACCTTCTCTAAATTCTCTATATCGGCTCGTAACTCCATTGATCTGTCTCTAGGTTTCATTCTTTCCCTTTCATCATGGGATATTCCTCTAACTTTTCTCCAGTCAAAAGTCAAACTTTGGACAGCTATTTTGACTTTCTCCGGATAGGGTATAAATAGGTTTTAAATTTAATTAAAGCTAACCTCGCTACTTTCTGGGGATGGAATAAATTTTAAAATATGTGATAATTCCTTAGCTACTTTTCCCCAGATTTTCCTAATTAATTGAGGCCGTCTCATACCTTAAATAATTCAATTTAAGTTACTATCTCTAATGTAACATCCAGACTTTTGGGCCTAGAAGCATCAAAAGTAGCCTGAATTGGATAGGCTACCAGACTCTTTTTGAGCAAAAGTCCCAAAGATGAGAAAGGAAGTCAAAGCAGTTTCAGGGACTAAACTGCAAAGTAAAAGTTTTTCAGGGCTTCAGTATAATCAAGGTCAGAGATCTAGTAAAGTCTCGAAGGCCTAGAGAGAGAAAAGAGACTAGATATAGGCCAAAGGTTAAGTTAGAAGCCTCAAAGAGAGGATTATATGAAGTTAAGTCCAAGCAGAGACTAAACTGTAAATTCAAAAAGTTATGACCAGTAAGGGCAAAAATGGAAGAGTGTACAGAAAATTCCAAGAAAATCCTAGAAAATGGGAAATAATATTCTAAGACTCTTCTATGAAGAGAACAGACGAAAATACCCCTGAGATAGCTTAAATAGAATTTTTGAGGTTATGGCCAGTAAAAAGTACACTGTTTGAGGTAATTATTTAAAATAGCAAGAGACCTAAAAAATGTATGTAAAAATGAGGATTAATTGGTTGAAAGGTTATACTAATTTATAAAATTAGTCCCGCAATTAAAAGGCCAGTGGAATGGCTTTAATAAATTAAAGAGTAGATTATACCGATAAAAGGGTATTTTAGTAAATGATTTTATACAAGGCTTAGAGGAAGTGTTATGACCTGAGAAAATTCATAGATACTCTCTAGAATGAAGGGGAATTTATGGAGTAGACAGAAGAATTTTTTGAACCCCGGAAGGCCATAAAGAAAGTTAGAGAAATGTGGGCCAAGTAAAATAGGAGGAAACTTAAGGGCTAAGTTTAGATCCGACGGTTATGATCTAATCTTCCTTCTCCTCTACCATTTTTGCAACACGTGGCCTTTTCTAGAAGCATGATGCAAGGATGATGTAATAAGGTGATGCAATGATGATACAAAAGTCCACTTGAACTTCCAAAATTGCCCTTACTCCTTCTTCTAGCTACCAAGGGCATTTTGGTCCATTCAAGCCAACTTTTTGGCTATAAATAGGCACTCTTCTTCCCCCCAATTCAGCCAAGCTGTGAACACTAGGGGAAACTCTGCTGCCCTTGCATCTAGAGAGAGAAAGAGCTATTTCTAGTGAGAGAAAGTCCACCTAAGTTCAAGCTTCAAGATCAAGGTATGTAGTGGCTGTAATATCTGATTTGATACCTATTTCAAATTAGTTACTGTATGTATCTGATTCTAAAATTTTTCATACTTAAAGTACACTCTGTAACCTTTAAATCCATGGGTAGAACACTTCATTTGGATATATGTAAGATTTATGGTGATTTTTCAAAGTTAGGGTTTGAAATCTGGAAACAGTGTTGAACTTTTGGAAGAGTTTCGAGTTCCGTACAATTCTGGTACTGTTCAACATAGAATTGGTTACTAAAACTATTTTTTATTTAAATTTAACTTAAGGGGCTTTCAGTGAGACTTGGAAGCACTCAATTTGGATTTTTATAGATTTAATTATGAATTTTCAAAGTTGAGCAAAAATTCTGGAGTTTCTGCGTGAACAGTACCCGCGAACCAAAATTTCCAGATTTGGTATTTTTGAATCTAAGGCCATCTAAAGTGGTTCTAATTGACAAGAAATGGATCTTAAGGATGGGAAATGATAAGATTTATATTAAGAAAGTTAGAAAGAAAACCCTAAGACTAAGAGAAAGGGTTGAGGTTCAAGAAAGCTAGTCTTGAACTTTATGTAATCTAATAGTCCTAATGGATTGTGTGATCATTATGGTTATGTTTAGGACCTTTGGAACATCCAAGAGGATGTTTGGTGATGTTGACCAAATGCCCACATGGTTGGAAAGTCAAGGGAGTCAAAGGAAAAGTAAGAGGAAAGCTTGAGGTGCAAGGTAGTGAACTTACCCTTTATGTGCTTGACATGGTATGCTCATGTGTTGGTTTGTATTTGTTGTTTGAATGATGTTGTGACATGATGATTGTTGCTGGAAATGCTATTTTTAATATGTTCCCGTGGCCATGCATTTTTATACCAAGCATAAAGCATGATGGCATGTCACTAGTTAACTTAAGTTTATGAAAAACTACATACCATACACTAGCATCCATCTTGTGCATGTATGTGGTAATGTTTGCTACTGAGATTCCCCCGAATCTCACCCCTTCGTAACCAACCATTTAGGTCAATCAATGATGGACACTAATGGCATGAGAAGCAAGGAGAAGAAGTGGAGAATTATTGATGCTAATGATTGATACTAATATTCAATGTATAATTCTCCTATGTTATAATTATGTTGTGAATGCCATGTATTTAATTATAAAGCTTATGGCATGTATAGGAATATATGAGCATGAATGGGAAAAAGTAAGCCCATGTTAGGTATGCCAAAGAAATAAAAAGAATTAAAGTAAAGAGATGTTAAGGGATAAGACATAGGTCATGGAGCAGTTAGTTTCGAGCTTCAGTTTGACCTATCATATGAATGAGTTAAGCTACAAAAATTGGTATACTTATAGTGCACATCCCAAGATTTAAAATGAGTGGTGAATCACCTTATTTGGATGTGTATATGAAGAGATATGAATTTTTGAAGTTAATGTGGAGAATCTGGAAAGTCCAGATTTTACCAAACGAATAGTAATCTTAATCCAATAAACTGTACGTTTTCAGTGAGGGTGAGTTTAGTTGAATATTTTTCCCTTAAAGAGCATTGAAAGAGCTTTTTGTAGAATTTTGGAACACCTCCATACGATTTTTCTAGAATTAGTTATGATTTTTCAAAGTTGGACCTGTAATCTGAAAACTAGATAGTGAACAGTAATTTTCCGAAAATTACGTCCAAATTGAAATTTTTGTGTAAGACTATCCAACATGGTCTGGAATGGTTCTAAATGAATGCTAAGGTACTATATAATTAAGATGTGACATCTAATGGCTCAAAACCCTGGAATGACTTCAGGGCATTTTCGTCATTTCAAGCCTTATATTGGCTCCGGGATCCTATTCCCATTTTTCTGGAATTTTTGTGAAACATTTGGGCCATTTTTGATAACTTTGAACATTAGTCGACCAAAACTTTATTATTTACAATTAGGTCCCTACTTGGCTTAGGAATCTATTCTTTGTAATTTAGTCCCTAGGAATCCCTCTATCCCTCTAGGGAGTCTCAAGACCTCTGCCAAAAAGGGTCTGGTAGCCTGCCCATTTCAGGCTAATTTCGGTACTTCTAGGCCCAAAATTCAGGATGTGACACATGTGATTATATTATCAAGAAATCATGTTTTGGCATGGGTTATGTGATTATAATAGTCATATGGAATAAAAAGAGAAGAATAACCAAAAATTACATAAAAAGGGATAAAAGTTGACTTTTAAAAGGCAAAGTTTGACCACATAAAATTCTATGCAAATGGATGAGAATTTGGCTGAAATTTGGTGGGCTTATAGATCATAGTTTTAGCTTCAAAACAAGTAGTAATTCATGAAATTTGGAGTTTTTTTACAAAGAGTTATGTCCTTCCAAACTTGGGCATAAATTCTAGAAAATTGAAAATTGACTATATGAACAGTACCACTTTGCATGACATCTGGGGCTGAATGGTAAAGTCTAGATATTGGTGAATATTTTTTCCTTAAATATTATGTCAAGAGCTTGAAATAAAACTTAGAACTACTTCATTTTTATTTTTCTTAGAATTAGTTATAATTTATCAAAGTTTAGCTTTTATTAGTGTTACAATGAATAGTAACTTGAATTTATAAAATTTTAAAGTTCAAATTTTTTTAACATAAGGCCATAAAAAATGATTCCAAATTATTTCAAATGAGGTATAATGCGATCTAAAAGTAAAGTGTGACAAGCCCAATGATAAGTCTCATGTTTTACATATTTTCTAGTCCAAACTTATGCTTTTGTGGCTTTTAATTGTGTAATTTGGGTTAAGATAGAGTTTATTGTGTATCAAGGGTATAAGAGTCAATTGTGTGCTTTTATATGATAATTCTTAAGTTTTATTCATCCATTTGTTCTTATGTATCCAATACACCTTAGAATAGATTACCATGAGCTTAATTTGAATATTGTAGGTGATTAAAGAATTGAAGGAACAATGGAAGAAGATTCTATCTAACTTCGCTACGGCCAAATATGGGATTCATCACGATAAATGGTCATTATGAAGGAAATAGTGTCATTTATTCATACGGCGTCATTTTGATTTCATCGTGATGAACAATGGCCTTCACCGTGGTGAAATTGTAAAATTTCAAGATTTAATTCTAGAACGCGCACCAGATTTGTCATTCTGCGATTTTTCAGTCTTGGCTTTGTTTTCTCCATCCAGGGCTCTCCCATTTCATCTCTCCCCACCTCCCTTCCATTTTCCATCATCAATTCATCATCTCTACCTTAATCCTTCCATTTCTTGCCAGTTATTCTTCTCCATTTCCCTTCAGATCGTTGTTGCTATGGCTATTGAAGTTGCAGAGCTTAGCGAAGCTATGATTTCAGTCATGAGAGGCTAGATCTTCAATCCTTAATGTTCAATGAAGCCAATCTGAGTTCCTAAAGCTACAATTAGGAGTTTCTTCTACCTTAATCTTAGTTTCACTCTCTACATTCATAGATTGTAGTTTCTATGGGTTAGATCTGTGATTTGTTAATGTGAAGAGGTGTAATTCGGTTGTTTTATATTTAGACTAAGATTTGAATTGTATTCTGCACTCCAATTGATTAATTGAATTGATATTTCTTTTTGTTATATTGATTCTTTCTTCTCAAGTGTTTGAATCTCTTGATTGACCGGTTAGGTTTCTAACATTGTTAATTAAAAGGGTAAAATACCTTTTGCAGAGCATGATCAATGTTAGGCATTTAGGTGAGTTTAATGAGTTAGGGTTTTGGCTTATTGAATTCATCGTTTGTAGAAGGTCTTCACAAACTGAATCTAATAAAGGAATTGAACCTCAATCAAGAGAGGCACTAAGATAATTGGTGGACTTGAGCATCAAGGATAATTCATATATTGTATTCATTTCATTCATTAAATATAGAAATTACAAAGAGTTTAGATAGTTCTACTTTAGGTTTTGGTTTAATCACTAGTTATGCAAACACTTCATACATCATACTTGGTTAATTTGATATTTTTGATAGATTACTAAGACATTCATAGGTTCCTTAAGAGTCGATATAGGTTAGTGCCACTTTATTACATTTGGCTTAGTTTTATTTGATAGTCCAACGACAAGGCTACATCAACCAAGTAGATGCAAAACCGTAACTTCAGAAAGTTACAGGCCAATGGGGATAATTTTAGAAAGTACACAGAAAATTCAAAAAAAAAAGGGAAATGGTGTATAGAGGCCTTTTCATAAAGGTAAGTGACAAAAATACCCCTATAGTAGCTTTAATGGAATTTTTAGCATAACGGCTCAGTTTGAGGTAATTATCTATAGATGCAATTATTTGAGCCATAAGGAGCCTGAAAAATGTATATAAAAATGGGAAATAAATAGTTAAGAGGCTAAAGAAGTTTATAAAATTAGTTCCATCCCCAGAAGGCCAGCAAAGTGGCTTTGATAAAATATAAAGTCCAGTTGTGCCCTTAAGAGACATTTCATGGGAAATTCAGAAAGAAATAGTTAAAGGAAGAGTTATGGCACAAGAAAATTCATAAAAATTTCCTATAATTAAAAAAAATTATGGAGCAGATAAAGAAATTTTTTGTGCTCTAGAAGGCTATTAAGAAAGCCAAAAAAGTATGAGCCAAGTAAATTAGGAAGAAACTTGGAGTTCAAGTTTAATCTAGGGGTTAAGATCTAATCTTCTCATTCCCTTTCCATGAGATTTCGCCATATGGCATGATGAAGCAAGAAAGAAGTTTGATGATGTAAAGGGTTATGATGTTATGAGGACACTTGGCAAGTTCTTATGGAGGAAGACTTGAGCTTAGGACAAGTGACCTTGGAATTATCACATTTTATCAAGGACTAATTAGCAATCCCTGTCATAATTTTGGCTATAAATACCCCTTTTGGAAGAGCATTTTGGCAAGTAGTTATAGAGGGGAAACTTTGCAAAAAATTGGAGAGAAAAATGAAGAGAAAAAATGTGAGGGTGATGGCAAAGAAGAAGGAACAAGATTCAAGCTTCAAGATCAAGGTATGTCATGGTTCTACCACCTATCTTTATGCCTATTTTGATTAAATTCCTATTCATTTCTGACTCTAGAATTGGCATGATTAAAGTACACTCCCTAATCTTTAAATTTATAGGCAGAACACTTATTTTGGATATGTGTATGAATTATGATGATTTTCAAAGTCAGGGTTTAAAATCTAGAAATAGTTTTGATTATTGAAATAGTAGAAACTTTTGTACAATTCTGGCACTGTTTCACACCAAATTAGTTCCTAAAACTATTTTTTCTTTAAAGAGTACTTAAGGAGCTTTTAGGAAGACTTGAAACCATTTAGTTTCAAATTTTTGGGAATTAATTACAAAATTTCAAAGTTGAGTAAAAATTCTGAAAATATCGAATGAACAGTTCCGTGAAACAAAAATTCCAGATTTTGATCTTCTTGAATCTAAGGCCATTCAAAGTGGTGCTACTGACCAAAATGTTTAAGTATAGAACATGATATTGACTAAAAGCCCACATGGTTGGAAAGTCAAGGGAGTTAAAAGAAAAAGCAAGAGAAAAGCTTATGGTATAAGGTAGTGAACTTACCTATCTTATGTGCTTGATGTTTATGCTTGTTGTATTGATTTGCATGATGCTAATTGTGATGATATAAGCTATGTATGAATGATGTATGTTCTATCTCTTGATGATTTTATGGCCATGCATGTAGTAGGAGACATTCAGCATAATGTTAGATCACTAGATTGGCATAAAGACAATCAAGGAAACATATCGTACACTTGCATTCATCTTGTATATATTGATGGTATTATTTGCTAGTGAGATTTTTCCAAATCTCACCCCTCTATTAACCAACCATAATAGGTCAAATGATGAGGAGAAAGCATGCATAAAGAAAGGCAAGAAGATGGAAGCAAAGAAGGTGGAGAATTTCTATGTGTTACAATGTGATGCTTGAATTCACTAGTAATGTAATTATTTTGTAGACATGCCTACCATGAAATGTGATGTAATGTGATGATTTATGATGTTAATGGCATGTAATTTAAAGTATAATTATAAATAGGAAACCATAAAGGTAGTTTATGCATTGTTGAATTAAGGAAGAATTAAAAGTAAGAAGCTAATGAAAGATGAAACGTAGGTCCTAGAATAGTGAGATTTCAGCTTTGAATGGACCTGGCAAATAGTTGAATCTGATCACAAAATTTTGTGATCAAATAGTACACATCGTAAGCTTTAAAATAATGGGTTTCTTTCTTAATCGGATGTGTACTTTAGGAGATATAAATTTTAGAAATTGAGACATAGAATCTGGAAGTTTCAGAATTGACCAAATAAACATTAAAGTTCAATGAATAAAGTGTATGAATTGGTCAAGGACAAGTCCAGCTTCATATTTTTTTCCTAGTAGAGCATTAAAAGAGCTTTGATTAGAAATTTGGAACAATCCTATATGATTTTTACAAAATTAGTTATGAATTTTTGAAGTTAGACCTGTAATATGAAATTTCTGCATGAACAGTACCTAAGGACCTTACTGAAAGGTTCTAAAATTTTTAAGCTTAAGTAATGATTCTACATATTCATTTCGCTTATTATGAGGAGTACAAGTAAGGACATTTCACTAATGAAGTCTCAGGGGCCTAGTATTAGAAATGAGGATGATTATAGGCCAGAAGTCATAATAGAGACCCCAATAAAATGATTCTTAAGGTTAGGTCGGAGCAAGGGTAAAATTGTAATTTTGAAAAATTTTGAGTCGAAAAAGGGTAATTATGAAAAGTATGTCTGAAAATCTCAAAAAAATTTTAAAAATGGAAAATGATGTTGTTGAGGCCTATTTGAGGTTTAAAATAAGAAAAGTGCCTTAGAAAGTAAATTTATGATTTTTTTTTTTAGAATTTTGGCTAATCTAGTGATATTTAGCTAAATCCAATTATTAAAAATATGAGGAGGCCTCAAACAATCGAAGAAAAATTCAAATTAATTATTTTAGAATCATCTTAATTTATAAAAATGGTTTCATCCACAAAATATGATTATGTCAAAAGGTCGTTTCTAGGAAATTCAAAAAGTGGTACTGTCCAGTTGAGTTTTGGCTTGAGAAAAATTATAAAATTTCCCTACAAACCTATGGAGTAAAGGCATGGATGTTTAGACTTAGAAAGCATTGAAAAGCATTTGATTAAAGTTTTACAGTTATAAAATAATTTGAAGTTTCCTAAAGAGAGGAAAAATCTTTAAACGTCCTTTTTCCTGTGGAGTCTTGTCGTTATGACGCTATGTGAAGTCATTATGAAGGGGAAAATTCTAAGGCAATATAGTAGGGTTGAAAGGATAAATATCTAAGTAGTTTGGATGTCAGATTGCAAAGAAATTCTATTGTATCAAGTGTAATTAGACCAAGTGGCATTTTGTCATGAGATGAGGTTTGTAAAGAACTCTTTCATGCAATATGTCTTCATGAGAATGGCACCACCCAGGTCTCTTTTAATTGGTGGAATTTTAGAGGACATGTGATAAAAATGAATAAAATAATAATATGGATTTCAAATTATAATTCAACATAGTTAATGGACATGAAATCCACATTCAATTAAGTTAAATAGGACATGAAAAGTCCATGAGCTTGTCACCTCATACTTGTAATTTCATGCAAGTTTTAGGTGAAAAGTCAAAGGACTATATGGTAATTACAAAGGATAGACTTGAAACAACATTTTAGTGTAGTTAATTTTTGAAAGCATAATAAATACCCCTTTCCTTCCACTTTGTTTGAGTTTTTGGCAAAGAGAGTAAAGGGAGAGGGGGGAAACAAAATGGAAAAGGAAAATAGGAAGAAAGGAAGGGAATAAAACCATAGAATCTAAGGTGATTTCTTCCCTTAAATCCATCTTTAAGCTTGGTTTTCTTGTTAGATGCTTGAAATAGTTTCTAAATCCCTCTCATGTGATTGTTAGAAAAGAGGGAAAAGAGAAGAGAACAAAGGTTCAAGAGGTGGAAATCCAAGAAACCAAGCTTGTGTTAGTGGCAACTTCACCCAAGAGGGGAGTAAATTGGGCGATGTATAAAAATTTAACTAAATAAAATAATTGACCAGATAAAACAGAGGAGATGAGTTTGAAAGGTTTCACTGAAGAATGAAGACACAGAGTTTATACTAATTTGGTCTCAACCACTTGACCTACATCCAGTCCTTAAAATGCCTTTGAGATGTCCACTATATCCCCAAGATTAAATGGGCTCTTGGTGCCTCAGTACAGTAATTGAATCTCTTAATCACTCCCCCTTACAACCCGTAAGGTTACAATCCCCTCAAGATTCCACACTCTTGAGTTACACTCAGAATTGAGTAAAAAAAGATATATCAAACTCTCTCACAAAGTATATGAATGATAACCACTTAAGTTCGGTAAAACACAGTATTGAATGCAATAGTAGATTTTTAGCATATGGTAGCTCACATATTTAATACTTCATTCAATGCTCTTCTTGCCTTTTATGGTTGGAGTATTTAAGTTATCCGTTAGACAGAAGAGCTTCTAGTCGTTAGAAGATCACTTACGTGTGCTCGGCAGTTACAACGGTAGTTTGCCATTAATGCTTCTGACACAATAGGTTAAGGGCCATAAAATAACTGTTATGCTTCGTAATTTGCAGAAGTCTCTTGGCATAAGTAAGTTTTCTTCTTCAAGGAAATATGAATGAGTGATAGAAGAAGTGACGAATCTTGACATTGAAACATAAGTGGAAAGCACAGGATCATTCATCAAACTTCCAGTAAGAAAGATGAACTTACTTAATTGAAGCCTTGATCGATAATCGTTTGATCAATCATATTATCAATTAAGCATAATAGAAAGAGACTTAACACATGTATGCATTTATCAAGTACTTTATGGATCAAACAATGATAGAACAAGTGATCGATAAATGATAAATCACAGACAGAGTGTTCTTTAGCAAGTGAAATACTTCTATATTTTATGCAAGGCTAATGCCTACCAAATTTGCATGCCTTTGCATCTTTAAAAAGATAATTATATGATTAAAAAAGGCTGAGAAAAGCTTCAAGATAAAATGAAAAATATGCTCTATGACAGATCATTATAAAGAACTGTATTAGTGTATTGATTGAATACTGATCGATATGCTGAACTGTCACCTTCCGGATCGTCAAGAAAGAGAGTTGCACCAGATAAAATGCAGTATAGGATGCAACCAGTCGTTCTTCTCGAGGAGCTTGTTATTAGAAATCCTAGTCTAACTTGGTTTTCAAAAACATTGTAAAACGGGAGGGTTTTAGTTGTTTTAAAAGTGGTGCAACAAATGTAAAGTGCAGAAAGTTAACTATTTTTTGGTATTTTAAATGAATGAAGAAATGTTTTGGATTAAAAGGGAATTATGGTTAAACAGTCTCTTGATGATGAAAACTCAGCTATCACTACTTTTTAGAATGATTGGGAGTTTGGAAAACCTCTAAGTCTGAAGGAAACCCCAAGTAATCACTTGGGTCTAATGTCTTAATTAATGAAAACTCACTTTAATCAAAGTTAATTAACACCTCTTAAGACACTGTTGAAAACCACTTAGAGTGTAGATGAATGAATGATGCAAATGTCCTCTGAATGTCAATCGACAAACAAAGAATACGAAGCATGCAGATTAATCACAATAATCACTGAAAATCAAACTGAACACAAGGATTCAAATTGAAATATTATATAGATTAATCGACATTAACATCATCCAACCCAAATACAATCATAGACCAAGTTTGATACAAGTGCAGAAAGTTCCTAAATCTAGAAATATTCAACATAGCATTAAACAAAGGTTTAGACTATAGAAAGAAAACTCCCCGATTAGATCACTGAGCTCAAGCTTCATTCTCCATCACCAAGAGGCTAAGGGATTTAGCCTCTCATGCCTTTAACCCAATCGCAATCGCTTCAGGAATGAACAGCCATGGTTGAAGCTAAAAATGAAGTTGAAAAAATAGATAAGAAGGGTGTTGGAATGGTTTGATCAGTCCAAAATCTCAAAAAATGATGAAGAGATGAAGAAAAATGGAAGTTTTAGGTGTAAGATCAATAGAGACTTGAGAGGAAATGATGGTGGCTCAACCTTGTGCAAATCTACAGAATGGAAGAGTATTGGTGGCTGCCCCCTTTAGGTATAGAAGCTCAGAAACCTATTCCAAAACACATAGCTTCACTTAATGCACTCAGGAATGTAAGGTCGTGACTCAGGGGGGTCAGGTCGTGACCTTATAGGTTCCATGTCGTGACTTGGGAAGATAGAGAGCTCTCATCTTGACTTAGGTCTAAAACGCATAATTTCACTCAGAGGCATCCAGATCGCGACCTAAGTAGTCCATGTCGTGACCTGGGGAGGCAGAATACTCCCAACTTTTATGTTTTGGTCCTTGTAACATTTTGGCTCCATCCATGCTCCATCATGATTCTTGGGTCCTTCTCCAATTGCCTGAAAATCACAACAAAGAGCCTTATAAAGACCAATTGATTACAGATCAAGCAATTAAAATTTAGAAGAGAAAAATGACCCTTTTTACCCCTTAAACAGGAAAATGCAATGCATGACTCAATGTAATCAAATGGATATAAATGCACGTATAATGAGGGTAAAATTGTTGCAAAACATTAGAAAATACTTGAGAAAATCATATAAAGATTGGGTTTTATCAAATACATGATCCAAAAATGTTTGATTGATCATATTATCAATTAAGCTAAGCAGAAGTGAATAACATTTTCAGACTATGATGATTGAACACTTTTTTGATAAATGGCTGATCAAACAAGTGATTGAAAAGTGGTTCAAAGAAAACTTTGACAGTGATGCACAAAGATGGGTTGATGATTGATTATTTGATCGATTAATAATTAATCGATTAAGTGATCAATAAATGACTATGAAAAGATGTTTTTAGAAAATGCTAGAGTAAGGGTTTAATCGATCATGTGACATGAAAAGATGCTACGGAGACCATGATGATCGATTATTTTATCAATAAAAGAATGATCGATCACTTGATCAATCATGAACTGTGAAAAATCTTGTTTTGCAAAAAACTTTAATGAAACACATTATCGATTAGCAAGAAATGCTTTGACACATAAAGTTTGAAATAGGTTGTCGATAAAATAACGATCGATAAAGTGATGAATAATGCAAGAACTATTCAACACAGTAAATAAGAAAAGGAAACTTTACCAGTTATCTAAATTATCATCAATTACCTCTTGATTGATAAATGTTATGTTATACTTGTGGTAGTTTATGACTTTTCCTGATAGGTAATCGATCAATAAATTATTGATTAAATGATCAATAATTTGTTAAAACATCTTATACTCAACCAGTGTTATTAATGATCGATCACATGATCGATCAACATATAAGTTTGAATTATCTAACACATTATCGATCAAACTTAATAGTAATAGATTCAACAAGAGCTAACAGTTATCTAACAAATGATCGATTAAGTAGTGATCGAATACTTGATCGATTAATTAACAATTTCACAAGAAACATAAAAACTTATTTTATTATCATCAAAACCTTTAAACCTAACATTTTCCCCCTTTTTTGATGATGACAAAACATAAGAAAATATTTGACACTTTGGATATAGTAAGTATTCAGCAAAATTCAAAAATTGAGAATTCGACAATTATAAACTAACAGTAAAGAATTTGTTCATAAACTGATAACTTTGATAAACATGAAAATATATGTAGCAGAGTGTAATAAGACCAAAAAATCTTTAGAATGTTGAAATACATAAACATCAGAATACAATTTAAAATAGAAAACAAACACATAAACTCATAAGCTTAGTTCTTCTCCCCCTCTTTGTCAGCAATGATAGAGGAAGTGGAATGAGAAGAAAATGAAGGTAAGGTGAAAGAGATAAAGAGAGGTGGAAGTTGGGAAATAAGAGAGAGGGCTTGAGAGATAGGGGCAGTGGAGGAGAGAGAGTAACCTGAGGGACTGGAATGAGGGCAAGTGTAGTAGAAAGAGGAATGGTCTGGGAAACTGAAAGTAGGACAGATGAGGTAGAAGTAGGAATAGTAGAAATTGGTGTAGATACAGGGTCAGTGTATGGAGGAGAGGATAGATAGCAAAGGAGATCCTCAAAATTAAAAGAGGTGCTAGGAGCTGAGAAATTTGCATAGAGTGAGATGACCAATCCTTTAAGCTCCTTAATTTCCTTCTCCATTGAATCAAACCATAGTGAGACCTCCTTTTCTAGCATTGCCATGGCCTGTCTGTGAAGATCCAAGACAAAATGCAATCCCTCAAACTTTTTATCCAAAATTTCTCCATAATTACTAGCAATGGCATAAACCCTTTTTCTCAAATTCTTGCAGTTAAGTGTGCAACATGTCTCGGATGGTGTTGCCAAAGAATAACGAACTAGAGGTTTGAGATGGCTTTGTAGAGGATTGAGCTTCATCTTGGCCTCTTGAGGTACTAGCCACTGGCTATTTTTCTTTCTCCTTTCTTACTTGTTTTTTAGAAGATCAAAAAGGCATTGGAATCCTCATTTTGTTGAGTTGATTGATGCCAAAAACAGGAACTTTTTCTTTGACTTCCCTAGGCTCCAAGTGTGCAATGTTATGCACCTGAAGGAAGTATAAGCCTAGTTAAGGATAGGAAATGGGGGTGGATTTAGACTTGAAGGAGGTGAAATTCTTCATTTCATTGAAGATAAGTGCCCTCATGTTGATCTTTTCCCCACTGATGATTCTAGCTAGAAGTAGATAATCATCTTGATTCAGATGAGAAAGCTCCAAGACTTGTTCACCATACTCCTAGAGTATATGTAATGGATTATTTGATAATAATCACACATTTGCTTTGGAAGGGAATTCAACTCTCTAGGGTAATCATCACTCGGTATTAGGACCTTATACTCTTTTACATCATTCATGTTAGGTCCTTTGACATGATCTTGAGTACCTAGTAACTTATTGATTTTATAGAGGTTAGTATGATAGTTTTGCCTCTGAGTTTAGTCGTTAAATTGCTCTGTACCAAATCCCCCTTTTTATCATACTTCTTTATTACCCTCATGTTGTAATAGAACCTCCTGACTACTTCAGGGCAATAGTCTTCTCTAATACTCTACCAGTTTTCACAATATTCTAAAGGGTTTGAAAAATCCAATCTGGTTTTCTCATTCACTTTTAAGCTTCTCAAATCAACAGCTACCATTAGGTAGAATTTTCTAGTTGCAAAGTCAGTTTTAAACTTGTCGATATCAACATTTTTATCTAGTTCCCCAACTAAGATATCAATAGACTAAAAGGGAATACCTTGAGCAGGGATTTGATGAGATTCTCCTTCATTAGTTCTCTGCTTCTTCTACTTTGGTTGCTTAGGGACTATGATTTGCAAGTCAGCATCCATAGCTTTCTGAACTAAGACTTGCTTATCAAACTCAATTTCAGATCCTTCAGATACTGCAGGCAATTTGGATGTGGATTGAGTTTGCCTTTCGCCTGGTATCTATTGAGGAGTGCTCTGACTTTCCCTTATCTTTAATATTCCACTCCTTTGGGGCTTATCCTTCTTAACCTTTAGTCTGTATTTTGTTTTGGCACTTAAGTAGTTGTCTCTCTAGTCGAATCTCCCTTTCCAGTTGTTTGTTCTTCACTAGACCCTGGTTGCTTTACTTTAGCTATTTGTGGTACAGAAGAGGATTTCAGAGAGATGTTCGGTGATTTGTGAGATTGAGGAGGTTTCGAGTGATCGAGTGTATTAGAAATGAGATTTCAAAAGGAGCTTTGAAAGAAATCTAATGGACTAGGATGTTTTTTTACAATTGCTAGGAAACAGGGATCACGGTTTATCAAGTTAAGGTTCTGTTATTGATAAGGGAGTTTCAAATCCTGAACATTAAAAAGCCGAGAATGATCGATCAAGTTATCAATCAAGTTATGATTGATCACGTGATCTATAATTTTTGAAGAACAATAAGAATTGTTCCAATGAATAATTATTGATCATATTATTAAACAAACAGTGATCGAACACGTTATCAATAATTTTGCAATAAAACTTATACCTGTCTAAGTTTACTGATCATGTGATCAATTAATCATTGTTTAATCAAGTGATCGATAAAAGTTACCCTTTTCTGCTTTCATGTTGAATTCCTCTTTCTGTTGGTCAAACAGGTGTTTGATAATTTGATAATCGATCAGTTATCTATAATTTTGCTCCTTGTCATTTCCATTCTACTTCCATATGCTCTGTTGATCAATGAGTTGATCAATAATTTGAATTTATCAATCAGGTGATCGATAAATTGAGTCATCTTTTAGGGATAATTATCAATGCTTTTATCAAACAATCCCTACTCTGTTCACCTCTATTTTTCAGTATCAAAACAGATTTCCTGCAAAACAAATTTCTATCTACTCTGATGCTTAAGTTAGCTTTCTAATCATCAAAACATTAAATCTAAATACTCAAACTAAAGAAGTAATGTAAAAAATTCTTACAATTCATTGGGATTTACTATTCCTAATTCTTTTCTAAAGTAATTGAATCTCTGTTGGTTGAGAGGCTTTATGAATATGTCTGCTATCTAATATTCAGTAGGAATTAATTCTACCTTCATATCTTTCTTTTGAACATGATCCCGAATAAAGTGATATTGAATATCAATATGCCTGGTTCAGGAATGATGAGCTGGATTTTTAGACAGGCTAATTGTGCTCGTATTGTCACATAGGATTGGGATTTCCTTCAACTTAATTCCCAAATCTTGTAATTGCTATTTTAACCATAGAATCTGAGCATAATAGCTAGTAGTGGCAATGTATTTTGATTTTGTAGAGGATATAGCCACAGTGTTTTGTTTCTTGGTAGACCATGAAATGAGACATCCTCCCAGAAATTGATATTATCCAGTGGTGCTTTTTCTGTCTGTTTTGTATCCTCCATGATCAGCATCTGAGTATCCCATTAGATATTCTGCTCCTTTCTTTGGATACCATATTTATATAGTGTTCTGACAAGATATCTAAGGATTCTCTTGACGGCTTTTTCATGTGATTCCTTGGGAGTTAATTAGACCAGGATGTTGCCTTCTGGGTCATCATAATTGTGATTGCACCAGATAATGTAGTATAGGGTACAACCAATCATTCTTCTCAAGGAGCGCTTTATTGGAAAACAGCCTAGTCTAAATTAGTAATAAAAAACATGATGATTTGGGTAAAGAAAAAAGGGGTTTTCAACTGGTTAAGGTGGTGTAATAAATGAAAAGTGCAGAGAATTAAATGTTTTTGGTATGTTAATTGAATGAAGAAATGGTTTGGATTAAAAGGGAATTATGATGAAATAGTCTCTTGATGATGAAAACTCAGCTTCCTCTCTTGTGAGTTTGGTCTCCTCACGAGGGCGAAGCCTTTTTGAGCTTGAGGACTCAAGGTTCTTAGTGCGAGGCATCTGAGCACAAAGCAAACACATAACAAACAACCAAAGTAAACATGCAAAACAAACAATCCTACAAAGATTATACTAGTTTCTAACTTAACCTTTGGCTATTTCTAGTTTCTTTTCTCTTTTTGAGCTCTTGAGACTTTACTGGAGCCTCTAACTTTGATTATACTTCAGCCCTTGAAAACTTTTACTTTGCAGTTTAGTCCCTGAAACTGCTTTGACTTCCTTTCTCATCTTTGGGACCTCTGCTAAAAGGGGCTTAGGAGCCTACATTCTTTAGGCTACTTCCGGGGCTCTTAGGCCTAAAATTGAGATGTGACAGATCATATGAGTAGATGCTTGATTTTCATGTTCTAACCCGAATCTGGAGTTGCTAATACAAGGACTTTGTCGCGGCCTAAAATGTTTGCACCGTGGTTAAAGTGTCCCGAATAAAACACTGTTGCACATTTTCATACTTGCACTGCAGCAAAGATTTCTAGAATAGACATTTCACGTTTTGCCTGCGACGAAGATTTCTAGAACCAATACTCTGAGTTCTCATGTTGTGTATTCCCTTGGTCTTCAATCTTGACTCTAATCCTTAAGTTTCCTACAATGAAAAGCAGCAATTTGAAGTATTAATTGTCCTAGAAATTAATCAAATACAATTAATAACCAATTATGATAATTTTATCCTAAAAAAGATACTAACTCAAAGCAAGAACTTTTAATCTAAATTAAACACAATTACCACTCAAAGAGCCACCAACCCATGATAAAAAAACCTGAAAGTGATATGAAAAGACATAGAAGAATTAGGTTCAACTAATTCTCAAAACATCAAAATAGGGTGATTATAAGTTCTATTTGAAACTCTTCCATTTCTATACATAGAAAATAGTCACTAGTCTATTATGCATTGCATTTGGGCTTTGTTTTGCTTCAAAAAACAATATTCATTTGGTTAATTTTTTTTTTCAGCTTTTTACCATAAATTCAAAAATTCATAACTTTTCATACAAAAATCCAATTTAGGTGTTCTAGCACTTTATTTAAAGCTTAGAATGTGAAATTTAAGTTTACCAAATCTCATAGTCAAATTCCATTATTTGGATAACAAAGTCACAACTTCAAGGTTATGGTTTTTCAAGTATCATTACCCCTTTTTATTGCCTTAACTTGAAAAATATAATTCCCTAACTTCCATTTTCCCGTAAACTATGCATACCATCATATGTCATGCATCATAACGCCTCCCTAAAGGTAAGAGCAATAGGCTATACAAGTATACACTAAGTATACATAACATTACATAATGCTATATAAATTTATAATTACACGACATGCAAAAGTTAATAATTGCATGACAATTCATGCAAACCTTCTTATGCATCCACATTCTTCCCTTTTTCTCTTGATAAGCTAACCCCTAGTAGTGTCAATTATATATAAAAAGGCGGTAATATTTCAAAGAAATCTTAATAGCAAAGAACAATAATTATAGTATTAACAATGCAAGGTTAATTCATGCTATATGCAGTCAATATTCTCATTAGGGGTGGAAACAGGCTAGGCCAAGCCAAGCCAGGCTTCACCTTTAACAGGCTAGGCCTGTGGTGAAGCCTGTTGGCCTGAGCTGGCCTGCGGCCTGTGAAAGGCCTTTTGTTCGGCCTAAACCTGGCCTGGCCTGGCCTGTGGCTTGTTAAGAGGCCTTTTTTTTCAACAAATTTCAAACACACATAAATCAATTCAAAATTATAATAATTCACCCAAATTATCTAAAATACAAACAGAAAATATGAAATTATCAAATTAACACAATTTGTTCTTACTAGTTGCTGCAATTAATACTGTAAAGCATTAAATTATCAACACAATTTCTCCTTCTTGTTCAAACACCGGAGAAGAAGAAATCAAATATGTATTAGATCATAACAAAATTTAATAACTAATAAATATGACAAAATTTACTTACCTGTTTGCATTATAATTATACTTCTCATTGAATATTATCTACATTTTCATTTACTTCTATACTCTCTACATTTTCATTTACTTCTATACTCTAATTAATTATAACCTTTTTATTTCAAGCACCCTTCTTTTTCAATAAATTAAAGATATTTAAATCCCAACTATATCCACATATATCATTTTACTCGATCAAATCAAATATATGGATTGTTTAGATTTATTAACCATTCTCTTTTGAGCACTTCTCGTGTTTACTCAATTAGAGAGATTTTATTTTACTCTGTTTTATATGTTTCGGCAAATGCGAGGAGGGGAAACTATATATAAATATATATGATGTGGATTTAATAGTTAAGTGTCGCAAGATTTCTACCTTTTTCCTGTGGTAAAAGTCGTATTGAGTCATTGCATGACATCGTAGATCTAGATAACCCTGTCAACTCATGGCACTAATGAAATTCAAGTAAGTTCAAGAAATCAAAGAATCAACAGGTAGAGCATCAACTATAAATCTACAATCTACAACAGTTATGGCTTGAAGAATAACAGAATCAAAAATACAGAGCATCAACTACAAAACTACAATCTACAGATTGTACAACCGATCAAGCGAAGAACAAAATGGAAGAAGAAGGGAAGAAGGGAAGCTTGTGCCAATGTGCGACTGGCTACTGGGTACCTGAATGTGCCGTTGTGACTAAGTTTGTTGTTTGTTGTCTACCTTTTGCATAGTGCCAACTTGAAAAGCGAGAAAGGGAAGAAGCGAATAGTAGAGCCGAATAAGAAATTAGGAATAGTCAAATTAGAGTGACCTAGGTTAAATTTGAGCCCCTGTTAATTTACATATTTAATCTAAAAAAAAAAAGGCCCAGGCTGCCTGACAGGCCTAATAGGCTTATTATTAGGCCTAAGCCTGGCCTGATAAGGTAAATAGGCCCTTTTATAGGCCTGAGCCTGTTCTATATTTAAATAGGCTAGGCTACAGGCCCTTAGCAGGTTGTTGGCCTATTTTTGCCCCTAATTACATTATCATGCGCTTAATTATGCCATAGAAAGGGAGCACATAAACATATCATTCAATAACTCAACTATACACATTGTCACGGCATAAATGCAAGGAGTTAACATATTTTACCATAGATAACTCAACCACATCATGGCATAGCACACATAGTAAAAACAACCAATACAATTTTAACACTAAATTATGAGTACTTGCTACCTCTTATCAAGCTTTGTTTCTTGATTCCTTGCCCTTAGTCATGAGTCTCCTCTTGTTCAAGCTCAATGCCTTTCCATTACACAGCAATGGCATTCTAAATCAACTCAAACAACTCCATGACATAACAAAACTTAAAACCCTAGCCTTTTATCCTTGATTTTAGGGTTTTTGCATCATCTTTCTTAACATAACTCTTGTATACTTTACTTACAATGATTTTCCATATAGAATCTATATTTGAATTTAGATTTATCAAAATTCAATTCCTTCCGATACTTCTCTTCTTGGTCGAGACATAAGGTTAGTGTAACATCCCAACTTTTAGGCCTAGAAGTACCAGAAATAGCCTGAATCGGATAGGCTACTAGACCCCTTTTGAGCAGAAGTCCCAAAGATGAGAAAAGAAGTCAAAACAGTTTTAGGGACTAAACTGCAAAGTGAAAGCTTTAAGGGGCTAAAGTGTAATCAAAGTTAGAGGCTCCAGTAAAGTCTCGAAGGCCCAAAATAAGAAAAGAGGCTAGATACTGGCCAAGGGTTAAGTTAGAAACCTCAAAGAGAGGATTGTATGAAGTTAAGTCCAAGTAAGGACTAAACCGTAAATTCAGAAAGTTATGACCAACAGGGGTAAAAATGGAAGAGTATACAGAGAATTCATAGAAAATGCCAAAAAAATGGGAAATAATATTCTAAGACTCTTTTGTGAAGAGAAATGATGAAAATATCCCTGAGGCAGCTTGAATGGAATTTATGAGGTTATGGTCGGTAAAAAGTATACCGTTTGAGGTAATTATTTGAAATAGCAAGAGACCTCAAAGATATATGTAAAAATGAGGTTAAATCATTGAAAGGTTTTACTAATTTATAAAATTAGTTTCGCAACAAAAGGCCAAAAGAATGGCTTTAATAAATTAAAAAGTTGATTATGCCGATAAAAGGGTATTTTATTTTAGTAAATGAATTTTTATGAAACGCTTAAAGGAAGTATTATGGCCTAAGAAAATTTATAGATACTCTCTAGAATTAAAGGTAATTCATGGAGTAGACAGAAGAATTTTTTGAACTCCAGAAGGCCATAAAGAAAGTCGGAGAAAAGTTGGCCAAGTAAATTCAGAGGAAACTTAAGGATTAAGTTTTGATCCAACGGCTAGGATCTAATCTCCCTTCTCCTCCACCACATTTGTTACACTTGGCATACTTTAGAAGAATGAGGTAAGGATGATGCAAGAAGATGATGCAATGATGATGTAAAGTTAACTTGAAGTTCCAAGATTGCCCTTACTCTTTCTATTAGCCACCAAGGGCATTTTAGTCCATTCAAGCCAAATTTTTGGCTATAAATAGAGCCTCTCCCCCTTCATATTTTTGGCTGACATGAGTTTAAGAGGGAAAACTCTGCCAAAATTTACAGAGAAAAACATAGGGGTGAAGGCCAAGAAGAAGGAACAAGATTCAAGTTGCAAGATCAAGGTATATGATGGTTGTAGCATCTGATTTGATACCTATTTCAAATAAGTTACTCTTTGTATCTGATTCTGAAATTTTGTATGATTAAAGTAAACTCTTTAAGTTTGAAATATATGGGTATAACACTTCATTTGGATATGCATACAATTTATGGTGATTTTTCAAAGTTAGGGTTTGAAATCTGGAAACAGCGTTTAACCTTTGGAAGAGTGTCGAATTCCGTACAATTCTGGTACTGTTCAGCATAGGATTGGTTCCTAAAACTATTTTTCCTCTAAATAGAACTTAAGGAGCTTTTAGTGAGACTTGGAACCACTCAATTTTTATTTTTTTAATTAATTATGAATTTTTAAAGTTGAGCAAAAATTCTAGAATTTCTGCGTAAACAGTACCCACGAACCAAAATTTTTAGATTTGATCTTCTTGAATCTAAGGCCATCTAAAATGGTCCTAATTGACAAGAAATGGATCTTGAGGATGGGAAATGATGAGATTTATGTTAGAAAAGCTAGAAAGAAAACCCTAAAATCAAGAGAAAGGGTTGAGGTTCAAGAGAGCTATTTTTTAATATTATGTAATCTATTGGTCCTAATAGATTGTGTGATCATTATGACTATGTTTAGGACCTTTGGAACATCCAAGAGGACATTTGGTGATGTTAACCGAATGCCCACATGGTTGGAAAGTCAAGGGAGTCAAAGGAAAAGTAAGAGGAAAGCTTGAGATGTAAGGTAGTGAACTTACCTATTGTCATTGCTTGATGTTGTATGCTTGTGTGTTGCCGTGTACATGTTATTGAATGTTATTGTGACATGTTTTAGCTACTGTAATTGCTATTCATGATGAGTATATTATGTCTCCATGGCCATGCATCAAGAAGTTAGCTTTGAGCATGCTAATATGTCACTAATTAACAAGAGAATAAACAAGTTACGTGTAGTGCATTAGCATCCATCTAGCATGATTATGTGGTATTGTTTGCTACTGAGATTCCCCTGAATCTCACCCCTCCCTAACCAACCATATAGGTCAATCATCAATGGGCAATAATGGCATGAGAAGCAAGGAGAAGAAAGTGGAGAATTATTAATGTTAATGAATGATATTATTATTCAGTGTGTAATTCTCGTATTATGTAATTTATGTTATGGATGCATATGATGCCATGTATTTAATTATAATACTTATGGCATGTATAAAATGTATGAGCATGAATGGAAAAGAGTAAGCCCATGTTATGTATGCCAAAGAAATAAAAAGAATTAAAGTAAAGAGATGTTAAGGGATAAAACATAGGTATTGAAGCAGTGAGTTTGTAGCTCCAGTTTGACCTATCAAACGAATGAGTTAAGTCACGAGATTTGGCAGACTCATGTTACACATCACAAGCTTTAAGATGAGAGGTACATCACCTCAATTGGATGTGTACACAAGGAGATACGAATTTTCAAAGTTGAAGCACAGAATCTGGAAGTTCCAGATTTTATGAAATGAATAGTATTATTTATTGATTAAACTGTATGAATTGGGCAAGGATAAGTCCAATTGGATATTTTTCCCTTAAAGAGCATTGAAACAGCTTTCTGTAGAACTTTAGAACACCTCAATACAAATTTTATGAAATTAGATATGAATTTTTCAAGTTGGTCCTGTAATCCGAAAGTTAAACAGTAAATAGTAACCCGAGTAATTCTGTTGAAATTTTAAATCCATGGGTTTGTGTCATGATCTGCTTGAACCATAACGCTTACAAATGCGTGCTCTGGGGGTTAAAGGTAGGACGTTTCATTTTGGTATCAGAGTAGAGGTTCTGGCAAGTATGTAAACAGAACAAAGGTTTTGTCAAGAGTTGAGACAAAGCAGAAGTTCTTGTAAGGTTCTTACCAAGGTATAAGCAGAGTATTGGTTCAAGCAAAGCTTAGTATGTGGGAAAATGTAAATTAGAAAAGTAACGGGTTACTAGGATTGGTCCAACTGAGGTTAAGGTATTGAGGTGTTTTATTCAAGGGAAAGAGACATAGAAGAGAAGTAAGGAATGACAGAGAGTAACCTGAGAGATAGGTAGTCACTGCTAAGGGACTCCCCTCAGGAGAGGAATGGTTGAGCTGAGAGAGCTTGACCAAGGAATGAGTCAAAGTTGAAAGACATCTCCAGAGGGTAATGGCTAAGAGTATGGTAAGCCAGTAAGGGATAGGAGTCCAGACCCTAATAGGGAAGCAGGGTGACAACCTAAGCCTCAGGTGATTGGTTAAAGGTGCCTAATTGGAATGTCACACAACGGAGGTGTTGTAATGGTCAATGCCTGCTATGTAATATGGTCACTTTATCATTAGTATATGACCATAGAATCAAATGGTAAGGGTACAGTAAGCTAGTCGGAGGTATAAGTCAATGCCCTCATAAGGGAACCAAATGTCAACCTGTACTTTAAGTAATCTATGTGACTTCGATAGAGGCAAGGTAATAGGATGAGATGTTTGAGGTTTGTTCAAATCCCTGAATAGAGGTAGAAATCCCTAAGGGATAGTGAACTAAGAGAGATAGAGATTAGATGATAATGAATGAAGGGTCAAGGATGACCTAGGTGCTAGACCTAGATACCACATAGTAAGGTGATTAAACGTTCACTGTGTGATGTGATGAGGGTATGGTGATCAATACCTGACCATAAGAATAATTGGTAAAGATGTAAAGGGAGTTAGAGAGAGTAAAATGAGGCAAGATCTCTCTTGAGGATAGAGATGAAAGGAAATGAATAAAAACATGATAGTGGATGGTTGCACTGGGAACTAATACACAGAGTGGGATAAGCAAGTTCCTGGTGATACCTAGAGCTTGATGATACTTAGATACATGATAATGTTAGGGACTAAACAGTACTCTTTTATGTCCCTAAGATATCCAAGAGCAGGCAACCATGGCACTCAGGCCATTAAGGAATCTAAGAAATGAGATTCCTATAGATAGATGCCACTGCCTTTACGATTGAATAATCTAGTAGAGAGGCTCCCTTTGATAGGGATATGGTGTTCAAGGAATATACCCTGGCAGAGATTGCATATAAGGAAAGTCTTGACCATGAAGTACCTCTCTAAGATTGGGGAAGTGGTTCTCCAGATCAGAGTGACGCTGCTCTAGTAAGAGTAGGCTATCCTCTGAAGGAATGAAACGGAAAGTAAGTGGTTGGGTTGACGATGCTCCAGTCAGAGTAATTTGTCCTCCCATAGGAAAAGCAGAAGCAGCCGAGGCAAGGCACGAAATGGACATTTCATTTTGGTATTAGAGCAGAGGTTCTGGCAAGTATGTAAATAGAACAAAGGTTCTGGCAAGTGTTGAGATAGGGAGGTTCTGACTAAGGTATAGGCAGAGTGTTAGTTCAAGCAAAGCCTGGTATGAGACAAAAATCTAAATTAGAAAAGTAACAGGTTACTAGGATTAGTCTAACTGAGGTTAAGATATTTTGGTGTTTTCTTCAAGGGAAATAGACATAGAAGAGAAGTAAGGAATGACAGAGAGTAACCTGAGAGATAGGTAGTCACTACTAAGAGACTCCCCCTCAGGAGAGGAATGGTTGAGCTGAGAGAGCTGACCAGGGAATGATTCAAAGTTGAAAGGCATCTCCAGAGGGTAATAGCTAAGAGTATGGTAAGTTAGTAAGGAATAGAAGTCCAGACCCTAATAGAGAAGCAGGGTGACGACCTAAGCCTTGAGTGATTGGTTAAAGGTGCCTGACTGGAATGTCACACAGTGGAGATGTTTTAATGATTAATGCCTATTGTGTAATATGGTCACTTTATGATTAGTATATGACCATAGAAATGAATGGTTAAGGGTAGAGTAAGCCAGTCAGAGGTATAAGTCAATATCCTAGCAAGAGAACTGAATGTTGACCTATACCTTAGGTAATCGATGTGACCTCGATAGAGGCAAGGTAACAGGATGAGGTGTTTAAGGTTTGTTCAAATCCCTGAATAGAGGTAGAAATCCCTATGGGATAGTGAACCAAGAGAGATAGAGATTAGATGATAATGAATAAAGGGTCAATGATGACCTAGGTGCCTGACCTAGATACCATACGGCAAGGTGATTAAATGTTTGCTGTGTGATGTGATGAGGGTATGGTGATCAATACTTGATCATAAGAATAATTAGTAAAGATGTAAAGGGAGTTAGAGAGAGTAAAGTGAGGCAAGATCCCTCTTGAGGATAGAGATGAAAGGAAATGAATAAAAACATGATAGTGGATGGTTGCACTGGGAACTAATACACAGAGTGGGATAAGCAAGTTCCTGGTGATACCTAGAGCTTGATGATACTTAGATACATGATAATGTTAGGGACTAAACAGTACTCTTTTATGTCCCTAAGATATCCAAGAGCAGGCAACCATGGCACTCAAGCCATTAAGGAATCTAAGAAATGAGATTCCTATAGATAGATGCCACTGCCTTTACGATTGAATAATCTAGTAGAGAGGCTCCCTTTGATAGGGATATGGTGTTCAAGGAATATACCCTGGCAAAGATTGCATATAAGGAAAGTCTTGACCATGAAGTACCTCTCTAAGATTGGGAAGTGGTTCTCTAAATCAGAGCAACGCTGCTCTAGTAAGAGTAAGCTATCCTCTGAAGGAATGAAACGGAAAGTAAGTGGTTGAGTTAGCGATGCTCCAGTCAGAGTAATCTGTCCTCCCAGAGGAAAAGTAGAAGCAGTCGAGGCAAGGCACAGGACGGATCTTGTCACATCCAGCATTATGATAATTAAAATAAGAAATATTGTCAAATTATTGAGGATTAAAAATAATAAGGAGAATTTTGGTGGAAAATAATTCCAGTAATTTTCCAAGCCAACCATAGAAATTTGACTAATTAAGGAAAATTGGTCAAATTTAAATAAGGAAAAATATTTCCAAGCCTTGGAAAATTAATAAAAAATGAGGATAATATCCTTTGAGAGTTATATGAAATTATAAAGTTGGTTTTATGACCAAATTACCCTTAGATAATTTATAAGAGAATTTAAGGGTGATTTAGGCTAATTAAAGGATTTTATTTGGAAAATTCCAAATAAATATTTTTAAGGAGAATAAAATTCCAAGAAAATTCCTATGAGACCCCAAGGAGTTATAAGGAATTATGGAATTAAATGAAGACCCTCAAGTATCCAAGATTTTTCCAAATAATGATGAAAATTGGAAAAATCCCTAAAGAAAAGGAAATCAATTTTCCTTTTTAATTAATTATTAGGAAATTAATTTTGAGGCAAAGAGGGCAATTTGGGAAGATAAAAATGAGGAGATTAAATTAAGGATTGACAAAAAATAATTACAGAGGCTAAGCTACTATAATTATAGAAGAGAAGTTAAACTTAGAGCCAAAGTATACCGATAAAGCAAGACTAGTGTCTTGCAAATCAAAGGGATCATATTGAGCCATGTGTCAAGCTCTTGAAGGAGAGGATTTGAATTTGCCAAGTGTCATTCCTCAAATGGAGAGGATCTTGACTTTGGTAATTAACTTCTTTTGGATTTTGTTAATTAAGAAAGAGAAAACAAGATTAAAGAGGGTAATGACACTTGGACTCTCATTAAAGATGGTGGTTGAGATATTTTGGACCATTAAACAAGCTCTTCTCTCCCCATTTTCAGATGTATGTTTCGGCCAAGGGAGGAAAGGAGAGAAAAGAGAGAGTCTTGAGGGAAAAGCAAGGGAAAGCAAGCACCTTTGGTCATACAATCAAGGATTTAAGGTGAGTTCTTGGTCCTAGATGTGTTCTTGCCTTGTTTTCTTTCTCCTTTATGGTTGAAAAATCTATTCTCCTCTCCTTTTGATGCTGGCCAAACTGATTATTTAAAAGGGAAGGGAGTTTTGTTCATCATACTTGTTAAGACACAACAACACAAGCTAGTTCCTAATGGTTGCAAGTGATTATAAGCTGTTTTAAAGCATTTTTCATGGTTGTTTCCCTGAGCATTCTTTTCAACCAAGCTAATGACTGAACCCTAGGATGATTTTTTCAATGTTTTAAGGCTTCCATGATGCTTAAAATAAGAAATGTAGGGTAAACCAAAAGGAACAAGTGTTGGAAGCTTTAAAGCAAAGTTGTGATTTTTGGTTCAAGTCCTCTAGTGGTTTGGTCAAAGGGTAGCTGAAAGAAGCAATTTTATTTTCCTAGATATAAGCACATATTTGGAATCTACATGAAAAACCATGTAGGAATAAGTCAAGAAGTGATTTTTAAGGTTAAAGAGAAACAAGTCCAAAAATGGTGAACAAAGGAGGGAGCTTTATGGATCAAGAATTATTTTTGATTTATGTTCTTGCTTTCTCTTGGTTGGTTAATGATTCTTGCTGCCCTTTTTGATGGATTGCATTGTTAGGATTTGATATTTGTGAAGGAAAAGAGGAGAAGGAAAGAAAGCTAAAGCTTTTGGAGCAGGGTAGCAAGTTAAACCTAGCTACTAATATTAACTTAGCATTATTGATTATTGCATGACTAATTGCTATTATGTGGTTGGACTTTCTTGATTATAATGTGGCTACTCTTTGTACTTTCTTTCTTTATCCTTTGCATGATTGAGTTTTCCAAATGATAAGCATGCTAGTTCACCAATAATAGTTAATATACTTGTGCATGTTGATGATGCTTGTTGGTGTTATAGTGGGTTAATTTACTATTGGGATTTCAATGAAATCTCATTCCACAAATGAAATATAACATTTTAGGGCCTGAATCCTCTAAGGGAAAGCTATAGATTGAAGGCTAATTTGTGGGGTTTAGCCACAAAAATTTGTGAACTCATTTTGGTTATGTACATATTATACTAACAGTGCTGTAAGCACACTGACACTGTCTGGTTCACGTGACTTTTTGATTGTACTCCTAAATGCGTTTAGTCACAAATTTTGGTATGATGAAGGATAACGTTGTGAGCTTCAATTTGATAGCTAATAGGTTAAAAATGGCCTAGTATACGATTTATAATGATTTTTCAAAGTTAAAGGTCAGAATCTGGGAAAAAGGGTTTTTGGCAAATGGACAGTGTTGCATTTCTCAAAAACCTGATGTTTTTTCATAAGGAATTGGATAATGAGATTATTTTTTCTTGAAAGAGAACTTAAATATCTTTAAGTAGAATTTTGAACCACCCCAATTGAACTTTTTTGGAATAAGTTATGAATTTTTGAAGTTGGGCCAGAAAAACTGAATTTTTACCTGATGAACAGTAAAAATCCGAAATTTAGCGTTTTTGTGGTAAATAGTGAGCCCAAGACCATCCAATGTGGTCTTAAATGATTTTGAAAGGAACCTAATTCAATATAATAGTAAGGTGTGACAAACCTTACCCCAGAGAGAGAGCATGAAACTGGTTAAGACAACAGAAGCATGATATGCAAACAAATGCTCTTCGAGCTTAACAGGGTATTATGGAATACTAAAGGATAATGAGAATATGATGATATAAGTCCCCTCCCGATGCTATCTGAATTATTAAGAGACAGCAAGGACTACAGAGTTCTAAGACGAGGCAGGCTGGCATTGATACAATGCAAGTTAATGGGCTTTAGAGATGAGCCAGTGCTTAAGCATTCGAAAGGTACAAGAAAAGGAAAGTGGCCTAAGGAAGCTAAAACGAAGGGCTAAAGAAATATGAAAAGGCTAAGAATTCTAGGAGTTGACAGAAAGAATTGAGTAAGGCCTAAGAAGACAATATTGATATCTGTGATTAGTCTTGGGGAATAATCAGTCAAGTTACTAGCTGAGTGGAGGTGACTTATTTTATTACTCAACTCTATGGTCTAGAGTCTCCTAAAGATCCTAAGATGGCTCATATTGATGATAGTATTCTAGGGTCACAATGGATCCTGAAAAGGCTTACAGTAGAGTGCAGTAGCTCCCGAGGTCATGGTAGACTAAGCCTAAGAGAAAATGGCTGAGCCATAAGGGTAAGAGTACAGTACCTCTTTGGGAAGACGATGACCATAGATGAGTTTAAGATACTGAAATCTCCTTCAACGGTGGACTAATATAGAGAGAGTACTTTTGACTTGTTCCAGACACCTTTATTGTTGATTAGACTAGGTTCAATTCTGTTCTAGTCAATGAAGGAAAGAAAGGAGATATGCCCTTAAAGTAAAGAGGAATAGCAGGGTATACGGCAAAGAATAGATAAAGGCCGTATTAAGAGAACTGAAAATGCCATGGTATAGTAAAATACCATGAAGACAGGCACACTGTCGTGGTATTATAATGAAAGAATAAGCCTAAAGTATAGGAAGAATGTGAGTAATGGTGATAAAATGCTTACAAGCAAATGCCATGCTCATGTAAATGACAGAAAAGTATAGAATGACAAGTTATGTAAGTATGAAGTCTAGGGTTGAAACCTGAAAATGAGGTATAATGAAAAGTTAAAGAGGTCAGAGTTATGTATAAGCAAGGATATTCTCCTCAGTTAGCCTCTCATTAAAGGTAAGAATAAAGGGTTGACTTGGAATTTCGAGGACGAAATTCTTTTGAGAGGGGGAGAATTGTACATCCCAACTTTTGGGCCTATAAATACCAGAAATAGCCTGAATTGGATAGGCTATTAGACCCCTTTTGAGCAGAAGTCCCAAATATGAGAAAGGAAGTCAAAGCACTTTTAGGGACTAAACTACAATGTGAAAGTTTTAAGGGCTAAAGTGTAATCGAAGTTAGAGGCTCCAGTAAAGTCTCAAAAGCCCAAAAAGAGAAAAGAAGCTAGATACAGGCCAAGGGTTAAGTTAGAAACCTTAAAGAGAGGATTGTATGAAATTAAGTCCAAGCAAGGACTAAACTGTAAATTCAGAAAGTTATGACCAACAGGGATAAAAATGGAAGAGTATACAAAGAATTCCAAGAAAATCCCAAAAAAATGGGAAATAATATTCTAAGACTCTTTTGTGAAGAGAAATGATGAAAATATCCCTGAAGCAGCTTAAATGGAATTTATGAGGTTATGGTCGGTAAAAAGTATACCGTTTAAGGTAATTATTTGAAATAGCAAGAGACCTCAAAGATATATGTAAAAATGAGGTTAAATGGTTGAAAGGTTTTACTAATTTATAAAATTAGTTCCGCAACCAAAAGGCCAGAAGAATGGCTTTAATAAATTAAAAAGTTGATTATGCCGATAAAAGGGTATTTTAGTAAATGAATTTTTATGCAACGCTTAAAGGAAGTGTTATGGCCTAAGAAAATTTATAGATACTCTCTAGAATTAAAGGTAATTTATGGAGGAGACAGAAGAATTTTTTGAACTCCAGAAGGCCATAAAGAAACCTGAGAAACATGGACCAAGTAAATTCAGAGGAAATTTAAGGATTAAGTTTTGATCCAACGGCTAGGATCTAATCTCCCTTCTCCTCCACCACATTTGTGACACTTGGCATCTTCTAGAAGAATGAGGTAAGGATGATGCAATGATGATGTAAAAGTTAACTTGAAGTTCCAAGATTGCCCTTACTCTTTCTATTAGCCATCAAGGGCATTTTAGTCCATTCAAGCCAAATTTTTGGCTATAAATAGAGCCTCTACCTCTTCATATTTTCAGCCAACATGAGTTTAAGAGAGGAAACTCTATCAAAATTTACAGAGAAAAACGTAGGGTCGAAGGCCAAGAAGAAGGAACAAGATTCAAGCTTCAAGATCAAGGTATGTGATGGTTGTAGCATCTAATTTGATGCCTATATTGAATAAGTTACTCTTTGTATCTATTTCTAAAATTTGGCATGCTTAAAGTACATTATATAAGCTTTAAATCCATGGATATAATGCTTCATTTGGATATGTGTACGATTTATGGTGATTTTTCAAAGTTAGGGTTTGAAATTTAGAAATAGTGTTTAACCTTTGGTAGAGTGTCGAATTCCGTACACTTCTAGTACTGTTCAGCACAAAATTGGTTCCTAAAACTATTTTTACTCTAAATAGAACCTAAGGAGCTTTCAGTGAGACTTGGAAACACTCAATTTTTATTTTTCTAGAATTAATTATGAATTTTCAAAGTTGAGCAAAAATTCTGGAATTTTGCGTGAACAGTACCTGTGAACCAAAATTTTCAGATTTGATCTTCTTGAATCTAAGGCCATCTAAAGTGGTCCTAACTGACAAGAAATGGATCTTGAGGATGGGAAACGATGATATTTATATTAGAAGAGCTAGAAAGAAAACCCTAAAATCAAAAGAAAGGGTTGAGGTTCAAGAGAGCTAGTTTTGAATATTACATAATCTATTGGTCCTAATAGATTAGGTGATCATTATGACTATGTTTAGGATCTTAGAACATCCAAGAGGATGTTTGGTGATATTAACCAACTACCCACATGGTTGGAAAGTCAAGGGAGTCAAAGGAAAAGTAAGAGGAAAGCTTGAGGTGCAAGGTAGTGAACTTACCTATTGCCATTGCTTGATGTTGTATGCTTGTGTGTTGCTGTGTACATGTTATTTGAATGTTATTGTGACATGTTTTAGCTACTGTAATTGCTATTCATGATGAGTAGATTATGTCTCCATGACTGTGCATCAAGAAGTTAGCTTTGAGCATGCTAATATGTCACTAATTAACAAGAGAATAAACAAGTTACGTGTAGTGCATTAGCATCCATCTAGCATGACTAATATGGTATTGTTTGCTACTGAGATTCTCCTGAATCTCACCCCCTCCCTAACCAACCATTTAGGTCAATCATCAATGGGCAATAATGGCATGAGAAGCAAGAGAAGAAAGTGGAGAATTGTTCATGTTAATGAATGATATTATTATTCAATGTGTAATTCTCCTATTATGTAATTTATGTTATGGATGCCTATGATGCCATGTAATTAATTATAACATTTATGGCATGAATGAAACTGTATGAGCATGAATGGGAAAGAGTAAGCCCATGTTATGTATGCCAAAGAAATAAAAAGAATTAAAGTAAAGAGATGTTAAGGGATAAAACGCAGGTCTTGGAGTAATGAGTTTGTAGCTCCAATTTGACCTATCAAATGAAGGAGTTAAGTCACAAGATTTGGCAGACTCATAGTACACATCCCAAGATTTAAAATGAGAGGTAGATCACCTCAATTGGATGTGTACAGAAGGAGATACGAATTTCCAAATTTGAGACACAGAATCTAGAAGTTCCAGATTTTCCCAAATGAATAGTAATATTTATTGATTAAACTGTATGAATTGGGCAAAGATAAGTCCAATTGGATTTTTTCCCTTAAAGAGTATCAAAATAGCTTTCTGTAGAATTTTAGAACACCTCAATACGATTTTTATGGAATTAGTTATGACTTTTTGAAGTTGGGCCTATAACCTGGAAATTAAACAGTAAATAGTAACTTGAGTAATTATGTTGAAATTTTAAATCCGTGGGCTTGTTTCGTGATCTGTTTGAACCATAACACTTATGAATGCGTACTCTGAGGGGTTAAAGGTAGGACGTTTCAGTTAGAGTTTCAAAATTTTCATTTTTAATTTTAATGATTCCAAAGATATCCTTTCCACATAATCCTACATAATTCTACCTCCTAAAATCATTGGAAGTATCAAATTAATAAGAGTCAAACCCTAGCCTCATTAACCAAACTCGGCCAAAACATAAACCCCTATTTTACAAGTTGTAATTCTTTCAAAAGTCAAGTTAAAATACTAGTTTTCAACCATTTTCTATCCTATAATTCATATAGAATGTTCAAATCACTCAAATCTCATTATGTGACATTTGGGTATAACTAGACTTAGGGTTTCTAGCTTTCATGTTCTATTAAAACCCTATGTACAACCAACCATTCATATGGCAACATAAACTAGAATAAGATTCATGATCTTACCTTGATTGGATACCTAGTTTTGCCTAAGTCTTCTCTTGCTTTACCTTCTTCCCTCTTTCTTCTTTTTGGCTAAAATTCTCTCCTCTCCTTGGTTTCTCAAGTTGGCTGAAATTTTGGCCAAGTGGGAGAGAGGAGGGTATTTATAGAATGGCTTTAAAATTTCACCCAATGGTAACTTCAAGTTACCATTTACCATTGCCTTCACACTTCTCTTCCTATCATGCTTGATCCCTTGTGATTTTGCCATGTAACTCCTTTAGGTGTCTTGTTCATTTATTTCTTTCTTCTAGATGGTGCCATCTCATATGCCACCTAATGCCATAAGTAATAAAACTTAATTTTTTATTAAATAATTCTACTCTTCCAAGCTTAACCTTTATTAAATTGTATTACTCCATCCATGTTCTCTCTCTCTATTTTGGCTCTAAAATATGCAAAAAAAACTAGGAAAAATTTTGTCCCACCAAGCTTTAGGTTATTTCACTGTATAATTTCACCGTATTGGTTGAATTTTTCCTAAATCCTATCAAATTCAATGTTTCCAAAAATTCATTTCCTGACCCCCAATAATTCCCTCTTATTGAGGAGAGATTTTTCTATTTGTTTTAGGTCAAAATTTGGCCTATAACTCCTTCTATTCAATTTTTCCAAAAATTGGCTTCTTACTGGCAAAATTTAGCTTTAAATATTTTTAAAGTTATCCTCTACACTTCTAGAGGTTGGAAATAATTTTATAATCTGTAGTAACCTCTCATCTAATTTTTCTTATTTTTGTGTGAATTATTGAGGCTTTTACATGTATGAACTAATTTATTTTCACCAATTTTCCCTTAATTAGCCAAAATTTCCTCAAATTATAGAAAATTCGAAAATAAATTTTATATATATTCTATTTTTATCTTTTAGGCCTCAAATACTATTTTAGACCCTTTTATTCTATTTTTCATGAATTTTCTGAAATTTTTAGGCATATTTTCCAATTTTACCCTTCATTGAGCAAAACTTTTCAAAATGACAGTCTGGTCTCTCCCTGAATTTTACTTTAAAAGTTGTTCTGTTTTTGTCTCTACTACATTGCTTGGCTCTCAGTCAGACCTAAGTTCCTCATTTTTCTAGTTTTAATTATCAGGATATGGCAATTAGGGCTTGAGGAAGAGATGGAATTTGATGATTTTAATACTTTCAATGTGTTTAGAATGAAAAATTATGTAGGGTAAGAATGAGAAAGTGATTTTGGAAGCATTAGAATTGAAAATAAAATTTTTATCCTAAGATATTAAGTATTTAGCCTATGCTAGATGAAGGGAAATGAATTGGATTTTATTAATTTTGAGCTTAGAAATTAATTCTACATACATACAAAATTATATAAGAATAACATGTGAAATTAATTTTAAGAAGATTGGATTTAAAATCCGAAAGTCAGAATTAAGGGTTATGTAAGAGAGCAAGTCATGTATGTCACTTGCTTCCATGGCTCTAACAAGTGAATGGCATGATGTATTGATGTAATTAGGGCCATGTGATGTTGAGGAAGATAAATGGAAAAGTTAATCAAGTAGCCTTGATGGTTAGAAGCAAAGAGAGCAAGAGGAAGAATGTGAAAGATTAAAAGTAGCAAATTTTACCTTACTCTTATGTGCTTGGCGTTTGCGTGCATGAATGGCATGTTTGTTATATTTAAGTGACCATATGAAATCATGCATCATGTATGTGATTGTGTTTGAAGCCTATTATAGGCTTATGTATTTTATGTTTGATGAATGATGATTTTCAGACATGTCAATATATTATGAAAATGATAGCTTTGCAAGAATGTTATTTAATGTCGAGCCATGCCTTATATGTTTGAGTAGTATATGGTTACTATCAAGACTCTCCCGAATGTCACCCTCTCGTAACCGACCATAGTTGATATCATGAGTATGAAAGAGGAGTGCAAGGTATGGATTAAGAGAATAAAAGGGAGAATTGAAGAAATGTTTCTCATTTTATGTTATGTAATGATTTCCCTTTATGTTGATGAATAATTAGACATGCCTATTAATGCTATGTAATTATGAATGATCATATTGGCATGTAAAGATGAGTATGATAAAGCACGAGAATGATTTATGAAATATTGGAATGGTTATATGTATGTAAAGAGATGTTAAAGTAAGAGGATGAACATCCCAACATAAATTAAAGTAACAAATTTGAGACAGGGTAAAAGGAAAATAAATGATCAGATCTGCCAGTGAGATTTTATGAGTTAATAATACACATCCTAAGTTTTAAAACAAGTAGTAGAAAACCTCAAATGGATGTGTATGCAAAGAGATATGAATTTTTAAAGATTGGGCAGAAAAATTGTAAAGTACTATTTAACCATCTAAATATTACAAGTTTGCACACCTTTTTTGTATCAAGTGATCAAGTAAATGATCCAATGATACTATTTCCATGTAGAGAATTGAAATATCTTTAGATAAAGACTTAAGTTAGCTCCATACCATTTTTCTACATTTAGTTATGAACTTTCAAAACTGCATAATAAAATTGGAATTACCAAATGAATAGTAACCCCTAACTAAAATGCAAGATTTTAATGTACAGGCTTAATTAATAATTCGCCTGAACCATAGTGCTTTCAAATGCATATTAAAAGGGGGCTAAATGATGGATGTTATAACTTTGGAGGGATAACCCTAATAAACTAGAAAGTTAGTATGACAAACCACACAATAAACATTTTACAATATAATTGAAAGAGAACATGCATGTAATTTAATTAATTTGGTTGTTATCAGTGACCTCATATTTAGCTAGTCTAACCCTACCATGGTGAGTTGGCGTGGGTTGGCCTAGCCAACCCACTACCTTGCTTATTTTAATTAAAAGAAACCTTGTTTCTATTTTTATTTTTTTCCAATGCACATGTTCCTAAACTAAATTTTAAATCCTATTGCCTAAAATTTTCACAATAACCTTGTCAATAGAAGAAGAAATAAGGAGTATTAGACAATCTTCATAGATAATTTCATAAAAATTTCTAGGAAAAAATCTTCATAAAATTTTTTTAAATACTTTTTTAAAAAATAATTTCATGAATTTTAACAACTAGGATGAGGGAAAGCTTCATCTCATCCTTATCTAAAAGTTCAATTTGTGAAATTGATGTTGGAGACATTATCTTTGTCTTTGATGCACTACCACTCCTTTTGTCAATCCCACATTTTAAGTTACTAAAGAGAAATTTAGAGCTAACTAAATGCCAGACAAGATAGTAGAGATGTAGATAAGACAACCTTTGAGATGAAACCCTAGTAGGGACTAAACTGTAAATTGAAAAGGTTTTGATCTAATAAAGGCACTTTTGGAAAGTGCCCAAAATTTCTAAAAATTCTCAAAAATTCAAAAACAAAATAGAGAAAAATATCAAGAGTAGTATTTGAGGCCCAAAAGGTGAGAATATGATAAAAATAATTGATAAGAGAATTTTATTTAATTATGAAAATTTTGGCTATTTAGAGAAAATTAGCTAGAATTAAATATTTAAATCATGTGAAGGCCTTAAATAATCAGATAAAAATGAGAAAAAATTAGTTTGGAGTTTATTAAAGATTATAAAATTGTCCATAACCTTTAGAAGTTGAGAGGTTGACTTTAAAAATATTTAAAGCTAAGTTATACTAAAAAGAGGCAGTTTTCAGGCAATTTTAAAAGAAGTACATATAGGTTGAGTTTTGGCCTAAAAAAATTAGAGAATTTTCCCATAATAAAAAGAAATTAATGGAGTAGAATGCATTTAATTAAAAATACAATGAAATAAAGTTAGTCGATGTTTCCTAAAGGGAGGACAAAATCCTTAAAGGTCTTTTCCATTCAATTTTCATCATTATTGCACCACATGAAGACATTTAACATAAGAAAGGAAATAGAACTATAGGAAAAAAAGTATCAGGACACATATAAGAGCCACTGGGTAAGTTAGGACCTCAAAAAAATTACCTGATATGGTAGAATACTACAGGCTTGTTAGAAAAATGACCTAGGGTTTATTATTTTGAAAATTTTATGCCAATTGCTCCCCTATTTTGGTGCCATTTTCATATAAGGATAGTATTGAAATTTTAACATTTGTCAAGGGCAAACTTGGAAAAGAATAAAGTATTATTTTGGATTCCAAGTCGCCTTTCAATTCAGCTTTGGATTTCAAATTGCATTCCATTTTGATTAAGACAATGTGGGAGCTTAGAAAGATGACACATGGCATTGTAATTTGTTACATCCTGCAAAAATAAACCCTGACAATGTGTATAAAAAATTAAATCAAGGGCTAATATGGAAGGTAGACTGGCTGATAAAGCCAGGAATGATATAAAATCCAGATAGGGCTCGGATTGATGTTTCTAAAATTATCAATCTAGCAGTGGCAAAATTGAAAAATTCAAGAAAAATTCTAGAAAATTCCTGAACAATAGTAGAAAAATAAATTAGAGATTTTGAAACCTCAATAGAGGCCCTAAATGTGAAATTGGTGTGAAAATATTATTACAGAATTTCCTGAAAACGGAGGTTTTTCAGGAAAAATGGTGAAAATTGAGTGAGAAATAATTATTTTAAATATTTAAAGGCCTCAATAATTCTAGAAAGAAATATGGAATAATTATATAAATATTTAATTGAATTTATGAAGTTGATTTCAGGCCTTGAAAGTACAGGAACTAATTTCAAGGAATTTTTCAGAATGTATTACTATATTAAAATAAAATTTTTCATGGAGAAAAATATGACTTTTGAGGTCTAGAATAATTATGAAAAGTTACAAGTGAATAGTAACTGATAAGCTTCAATATTGCTTGGAATTAATATTTTATTGTTGGGCTATCTTTTTTAAACTTTCCAAATCATATTGGGCCAAGAAAAACACAAAAATTTGTACAAAAACCTGGCCCCACATTTAAATTGGAATTAAGCCCAATTTTCATATAAAAATCAATGGAATATTCTTGGAATTTTACACATGGCATGATCAGGAGATTTGGAGCATTTGATGGCAGCTATTTGTCCCCTTATGTGGCAGTTTGTCATGCCTAAATGGGGAGGGAGATGTCAGATTTCTTGCTCTATAAATACCCTCCCTAAGTACACTAAAATAGTCAAAAAATTGACAAAAGTAGGGAGGTGCTGTCAAATTGGTTTCTTAAGCTTTGAAGTGGATCTTAAGTAGTATATTTGAAGGAGGAATTACCAAGCTTTGGTTAAGGATTTATCAAGATATATTTGAGCTTTACTTTGGTTAAGATTGAAGCTTGTTTTGGTTGGGAATTTGAGTTGTATTCCAAGGTGAAGTTGTTGTCCATTTTCAGTTAGAATGTCTATGCATTAGGGAAGGATAGAAGCCTTAAAAATGAGTTGGAATTATCATGTTTAAGTGGTGTTTGGATTGATTTTTGGAAGAAAACCAAGTTAGGGATTTTATATATACAATTCGGCCAAGATGTGTTTTTGGGGTAGGAGTTTGTTTTGCTGTGATTTGATAATTCCAATGAGTTTAAAAGGGGTTTTTATGTAGGAAAATACCAAGAAAAAGTGTTTAAAATAATTGGAATCAAAAATAGAATTTTTGGAAAATATACTACCCCTATTCGACCAAGTGTAGATGGAAAGGAAGGAATGTGATTTTGATAAATCTGAATTGATATTTGGATTCTACATGAAAAATTATGTAGGAATGAGTTAAGAGATTGTTGGAATCAAATTATAATTGAATTGATAGGCTTTATGGAGAAGAAATAAGGAGAATCTTAAACCCTTGAGAAGGCCGAATTGCTTCAAGCATAAGAGGTAGCACTGAATCTATAATTTCATTGTTTTTCTTGCTTGCTTAATGTGTTTATGTGCTTGCTTTGTGTTGATTGAATTATGTTATAGTAATGGTTGATTTTATAATGCTTGACATGCTTTGGCCAAATGCATAATGATATGCCAATAGAGTTATGTGCTTGTTTTCTTTCATGGCATAATGCATGACATAAGGATTTGAGGATGTTTTGGAGTATTGTAACATAATACGTTATGCAAAACTTGATTAACATGATGATTATGATTCATTATTACTAAGATTTCTATAAAATCTCATTCCTTTACATTCCAATATTCACTAACTAGAGGTTAGATCAAGCAAGGAGAAAGGAAAGGAATTCACTTTTAGAGGATGATTGAGCTTAATATTATTGAAGTTATATTTTGTAATTATTACACATTGTTATTTATTATTATGTATATTTATGAACTATGTTGGCATAGTATATTAATGATTAAAGATGCTTTACATGTGAGTCATGATCAAAGAATCATCTTTAAGCACATGAGCTGTGATTGGAAAGATCATATGGAAGGAAAAGAAAAGAGAAACCAAGAAGTGCATGAAAAAGGAATAAAAGTTGACTTTTTAAGGGTCAAGTTTGACCAACGAAATTTTGTGCAATTGGTTGAATTTTGAACTAAACTTTAGCAGGCTTATAGATCATATTTTTATCTTTAAAGTGAGTGGTATTTCATCAAATTTGGAGTTTTATATAGAAAGTTGTGCCCTTCCAAAGTTGGGCATAAATGTTAAAAAATTAAAAAATGACCAAATAAATAGTACCATTTTGAGCTAAATCTGGGATTGATGGATAAGTTTTGGACGCCAATAAGTATTTTTCCTTTAAAGAGCATGTCAAGAGCTTTGTATAGAACTTGGAACCATCTCATTTGGAATTTCATAGAATTAATTATGAATTTTCAAAATTTGCTAAAAATTCAGTGTTGGATGAATAGTAACCCGAAACCAAATTTTAAAATATTGAATTTTGACACTTTTAAGTCTTGAAAAATGGTTCCAAATGGATCTATATGCAACATAATATGGTATAAAAGGAAGTGTGACACTTTTTAGTATTAAAGCAACGGTTCTAGCCTGCTATAATATGCTCTGATTATGTGTTAAGCTGTTATGGGTTAAAGGTTTTGATTGTTATTTGATGAATGCTGTGTTAGTGGTGCACTGTGTGGTACTGTATAGTATTATGATGCATTATGTTGCTTTGAATTATATGATTTGTCTGGTCTACTACGTTATGAGGAAAGAGCAAAAGTAGAAAGTATGGCATGCTGTGAGAGTGATCTCTTTGTGGAAATCGTTAACCAAAGGATGCTTAGAGAAGCATACCTAGATTGGTACCACCCGCGGTTAGAGGATTCGATGATCCTGCTCCTCCACTGGGGTGTTATCAATTGTTTCACATCTCGAGAAATTTCACCTGGCCATAGGAAGTTAAAAGTTGGGATAAGGGCAAATGTAGAACTAGATAGGGAGACGAAACAACTTTTTATGTGAAACCCCAATAAGGTCTGGGCTGGTATTTTTGTAATTATCGGTCTAGGAAGGGTAAAATGGGAAATTTTGAGAAAATTCTAGAAAATTCCCAAAAATGGGAAAAATGAAAATTTGAGGTTCTGCAAACTCAGTTGAGGCTCGAAAGGTGAAGTTATAATGAAAATAAATTACTATGGAACTTCCCGTAAAAGGAGATTTTTCAGGAAAATATTGGGAAATCAGAGGAAAATAATTATTTTAATTAGTTAAAGGCCTCAATAATTTTGAGAAAACTATGAAAAAATCATATAAATATTTTTTTGAATTTATAAAATTGGTTTTAGGTCTTGGAAGCTCAGGAATTAATTTAGGGAATTTAGTTTCCTCTAGTAACACCAATAAAGGCCTAATCAGGAAAAATTCAAAATAAATACCTAGAGGTGGCAAAAAATTATAAAAATTTTCAAATCATGTTCTTATATTAAAAGGTAAATTATCATAGAGAGAAATGAATTTTTGAAGGTCTAGAAAAATTATGAAATGTTACTAGTAAATAGTAACCGATAAAGTTTCGAAATAGTTTGGAATTATAATTTGGTTTGTGGGCCATCTTTTTGGGCCATCCCAAATTATGTGTAGGGTCCATATTGAGGCCAATTAAGGCCTAATTTTGTGCAGCTTCTAGACCTTACTATTTTAATTAAAATAAAATCCAAAATCCATGGATAAAGCTTGGAAAATTCTAGTAAAAGGACACTTGTTCAAATCTGGATCCCTCTTTCATTTGATGCCTGCCAACTCACCCCATTATGTGGCATTTTAGGTGTCTAAAATTGGGAGAAAATGGCAGATTTATTTGCTTATAAATACCCCCTAAAATACAAAAAATGGTATGAAATTAGAAAATATAAGGGGAGGTTCTGCTCATTTGAAAACATGATCTCTTAACCAAAATTTGTAAGGATTTTAGACAAGAAATTAGCTAGCTTTCATCAAGGAATCATCAAGGTATGTCTAAGCTTTGCCATCCCTAAGATTTAAGCTAGTTTAGTTAGGGTTTTGGCATGAAAATTTAAGGGAACATGCTGTCCATTTTTGGTTGGAACATGAAATTATTAGGGAAGGATAGAGACCTTAAATATCAAGTAGAATAAGCTTGTTTAAGTGATGTATGGAGTAGTTTTTGAAAGAAAATCAACCAAGGGTCCTGTGCTCTTCAATTCGGCCAAGGATAGTATATGCTAGAAGAGTTTGTTTTGCATCAATTTGATGATTCCAATGGGTTTAAAATGTGTTTTTATGTAGGGATATACTAAAGGGAAGTGTGTAAAATCATTGGAATCAAAAATGAAATTTTTGGAAGTTATATACCCCAATTCGGCCAAATCAATTTGCTAGGGAAGGAGTTTGATTTTTTTAAAAAACTGATTGGATATTTGAATTCCTCATAAAAAGTTGTGTAGGATTGAGCCAAGAGATCATTGATTCCAGAGGAGGAACAATTTTATTGAAAATCAAAGAAAAAGGGGAAATGTTAGGTTAAAGTTATTGTTGTGTTTAAGTTGTTTAGTTGTTAATATAGCTTGTATTTATGCTTGAATCAATAGGTTTTGTGAGGAGAAATCAAGGAGAAACATAACCCCTTGAGGAAGCCAAAATTGTCAAGTGTTAAAAGGTAGCATTGAATTATAATTTGATTGTTTATCTTGCTTGTTAATGTGATTATGTTGTTTGCTTGGATAGAGAAACTTGTGTTATGGTTATTGTTGATTAGATGAGCTTGGTTTGTGCTTTGGCCAAATGCATGAAATTATGTCAAAGTGGAAGTGTTGATGTCCTGTAAGAATGGCTAATCACCTAAGAGGGGGGTGAATTGGGTGTTAATTAAAATTAAAAACCTTTTGCAATGTAATAAAATTCATAAGAAATTCTGATTATAAAAATAATGAATTGACATAAGCATAATCATAGTAGTAAAATGATTTAGTTGGAAATATAAAGAAGTAAGGGAAGAGAAGATGCAAACTGTGATTTATCTTGGTTCGGTCCTCACTGACCTATGTCCAGTCCCCAGGCTCCTCCTAAGATTTTCAATTTACTATGTCCCTCAAGTTTAACATGGGTACTTGAGAACCACTACAATCACAAGTTTGATCCAGGCACTTGTGATGCTACTTACAATCCTTAGACTAATCAGTCTATTCAACAGCAACCACACACTGAGGTAAATACTCCCCTCACACACCGTAAGGATACAATCTGATAATGATAATGAAAATTGAATATTTCTTCTCCCAAAAAAGTAATAGATGAATCTTAAGCACGTTTGGAAAACTCTCCTCTCTATCTCACGAATACATATGTCATAGTCTTTGAAGTATAGAGAAAGGGAGTTTTCTCTCGGAGCTCTAAATGAGAATATGTTGATTCAGTGTTTTAGCATTCGATGTTGTAAGCTTAGACTCTTCTTCTTTTTCTTGTTTTAAATGCTCTTCTATTTATAGATGATGTTGCGTACTTGACTGTTGAGCATTTTCTTCCCGTTTGGCTTGAAGAATATGACTGTTGAAACTAGCCGTTGGAAGCTTCTAACAAAAGTCAATTCTTCACATCATAAATTTGTTGTGGCTCTTTACCTAAAATAATCTTCCTCAAATCAAGTGATAAGTATCTAATAATCTTAGAAATAATAAGTTGGAAAACATAGAATCAATCATCAGATATTCAGATATTCAGAAAGTAAGATGAACTTACTTGATCGATGCCTTGATCGATAATATTATCGATTAATTACAGGAGAAATAGACTTAACAGATGTATGCATTTATCGGATAATTTATGGATCAATAGATGATCGACCATGTGATCGATAACTGATGAAACATGAATACAGTGAGCTTTAAATGGATTATTCAAGGATAATCTTTTTCAATTTATGTTTGCCTTCGTATCCTTTCAATAGAGAGTTGTGTAAAAGGAAGGTTGAGAAAAGCTTAAAGATAAAAAGATGAAAGATTTTGAAGAATATCGTGAATAGCTGTTATGAAATGAACTGATTCAATGATCGAATAAATGATCAAAAAATATTTGATCGATCATATTATCGATAAAACTAAGTATAAGAGAAATATATTTTCAAAGTGTGTTAATCGAATACTTTATTGATAAACGGTTGATAATGATCGATAAAAAGTTTCAAAGAGATTTTCACAGTGAAGTGACTAAATATAAGATGATCGAGTAAATGATCAATTAATTGATTAATCGATTAAGTGTTTGATAAATGATCTTTGAAATCTTATTTCAGAAAAGACTAGGGAAAAAAACATTGATCGATCACATTATGTGAAAATAAAAGTTTCAGAAGACTGGATGATCAATCGTTTTATTGATAAAGCAGTGATCGATTAGGTGATATGAAAATAGCTTAAAACAAGTAAGTGCAGTGAAGGTGATGATGATCGATCATTTGATCGATAAATGACTGATCGATCAATTGATCGATTAAAGATACTGACAGAGTACTCAAACAAAACACATTATCGATAAAACCAGTAAGTTATCATGTGAATTTTAGAACAATTTATTGATAAGTCATTGATCAGTAAAGTGATTGATAAATGGTGAATTAACCAATATATAAAGTGAGTACAAAGATTTTTACCATTTATCTGTGTTCTTATTGATAACTCGTTGATCAATCAGGTGATCGATAAATCTTTTGTTATGAGTGAGGAAGTTCAACCTTTTTCTTGATAGCTTATCGATCAACCAATAATCGATCAAGTGATTGATTATTTCCTGTAAAATCTTATATTAAGCAGTTATACCAATGATCGATTAGTTGATCGATCAATCTAGCAAGTTATTGATAAGAGTAAATTATCCATCAAATGATCGATAAAACTTAATAGTATATAATTTTAGAATATGTGATCTAAGAGATGATCGAATAAAAGCTTAATAGTTATTCAGCGAAACTGTCTGATGGCTTATCAAAAACCTTGTTTATCAATCAAGTGATCGATAAATACTATTATCCATAATGTTATTTTAAAACCATTTATCCATAACGTTATCTAAAAACCATTTATCCAACAAGTTATTGATAAAACCATAATAATGCATATGAAGATAAAAGAGAAGAATTGAAGGGATAGAACTCAATAAAGTGATCGAGTTTGTAGTTGCTTGATCAGGCTCTAGTAAAATTTGATAATGACTTTTCATTTTCTCATTTCTTCTAGTGCTTTTACTCAATAACATGTTTGAGTAGCATGTTGCTTGAGAGCTTAATCAATCAATGTAGAACTTCTGGTCTTTATCTCAATAAATTCGAATTCTGATTCAAGCAAAATAAAGGTCAATTTTGAGTGATCATGAATCTTCCAATTCAACTCTAAATTTTGTAAATGACCTATCCCCAAAAAGGTCTTTGAGTCTACTTTCTAATACAAGAAGAACCACCTTAAAATTCATTGTAGTTGCAAAGTTATCTTCATTAGACTGACTAGAGGTCAGAATAAAGGTGTTAATCCTTACTGCAATGTTTTCAACAACATATCTCCCACATATAAAACTCTTTGAAGTTGATTTTAGTGTCCATGAACCATGTTCTGAGTCTAGTTTCATATGAATTAAGTTTCACCTTAAACAGATTTGTGGTTTAAGAGATATTAGAGAAATACCAAACCTATGTCAGAGCTGAACGAAGAACAGAGCATAACAGAGTATGTGTTTGCTTGATAAATTGATCGATAAGTCTCTAATTGAGTTCTTGATCAATAAATCCTTTGAAAATCACCTCTGAAGCTTATTTTCAATGTTTATATGAAGGGTGACTCAATACATGATGATATAACTTCCAGTTTGTGCATTTTAGCTTCTAATTGAGCCATTCAAACTTCTAATTGAGCATAGGAACCTTCAACATCAAATCTATGAATTTGAATCTTGATGTTTCCATTTGATCTTGCAGGTTCTTCTTTTCTCAATCTATCTTCTTCTTCTTCCTCTTGATCACTCTTCATAACTCAAAGTTCAACATAATAATTCCTTTTTTTTTCTTGAGGAAACTACACAAGATATTAAGTAGGATAGTTAGTCAAAATATGAGATAAATAATTTAATCAAACTTTTTGCTCTATTATTTGACATCATCAATGTTACACCTTACTTATATAATATCTTAGAATCCATTTAGAATCCTTTTTGACCACATTGGATGGTCTTGAGCTCAAAATCTCCTTTAGGACGTTACTTTTCCGAAATTACTGTTCACTGTGCAAATTTCAGATTACAGGTCCAACTTTGAAAATTCATAACTAATTCTACAAAAATCATATAGAGGTGTTCTAAAATTCTACAGAAATCTCTTCCAATGCTCTTTAAGGGAAAAATACCCAATTGTACTTATTATTACCCAATTCATACAGTTTATTGGATAACGATTACTGTTTATTTGGTAAAATCTGGACTTTCCAGATTCTGTGCCTAAACTTTGGAAATTCATATCTCCTTGTGTACACATCCAAAAGAGGTGATTTACCTCTCATTTTAATGCTTGGGATATGTACTATGGGTTTGCCAAAACTCGTGACTTAACTCATTCGTTTGGTAGGTCAAACTGAAGTCCAAAACTAACTGTTGCGGGACCTACGTTTTATCCCTTAATTAATTTTTACATTAATTCTTTTAATTTCTTTGACATACATAACATGGGCTTACTCTTTCCAATTCATACTCATACATTTTTATTCATGCCATAAACATTATAAACACATACATTTAATTGATGGCATTCATAACATAAATTTACAACATAGGAGAATTATACATTGAACATAATCTCAATCATTAATGTCAATAATGTCCGCTTTCTTCTCCTAGCTTCTCATGCCACTAGTGCCCATCATTGATTGACCTAAATGGTTGGTTAGGGAAGGGTGAGATTCGGGAATCTCAGTAGCAAACAAACCATATTAATCATGCTAGATGGATGCTAATGCACTACACGTAACTTGTTTATTCTCTTGTTAATTAGTGACATATTAGCATGCTCAAAGCTAACTTCTTGATGCATGGCCATGGAGACATAATCTACTCATCATGAATAGCAATTAAAGGAGCCAAAACATGTCACAATAACATTCAATAACATGTACACGGCAACACACAAGCATACAACATCAAGCAATGACAATAGGTAAGTTCACTACCTTGCACCTCAAGCTTTCCTCTTACTTTTCCTTTGACTCCCTTGACTTTCCAACCATGTGGGCATTCGGTTAATGTCACTAAACATCCTCTTGGATGTTCCAAAGGTCCTAAACATAGTCACATTGATCATACAATCCATTAGGACCTCTAGATTACATAAAGTTCAAGACTAGCTCTCTTGAACCTCAACCCTTTCTCTTGCTTTTAGGGTTTTCTTTCTAGATTTTCTAATATAAATTTCATCATTTCATTCTTAAGATCCATTTCTTGTCAATTAGGACCACTTTAGATGGCCTTAGATTCAAGAAGATCAAATCTGGAAATTTTGGTTCGCGGGTACTGTTCACGCAACAATTCCAGAAATTTTGTTCAACTTTGAAAATTCATAATTAATTCTAGAAAAATCAAAATTGAGTGGTTCTAAGTCTCACTGAAAGCTCCTTAAGTTAAATTTAAACGAAAAATAGTTTTAAAAACCAATTCTACACTAAACAGCACTGGAGTTGTACAGAACTTGACACTCTTCCAAAAGTTCAACACTATTTCCAGATTTCAACCCTTAACTTTGAAAACTCACCATAAATTGTACACATATCCAAATGAAGTGTTCTACCATGGATTTAAAGCTTACACAATGTATCTTAAGCATGCCAAATTTCAGAATTAGATACAAAAAGTAACTTATTCGAAACAGGCATCAAATCATCACATAATTCTTCCAATTTCCATAAAGATCCACTTGAAACAACCTCTAATCAATGTGTTCTAACCAAGTTTAACATCAAAATCATCCTCCTTTAACTCTTATTAATTTTGGCCAGCACCTTGCTCTAAGGGAAACCAAACTTTTCAACCATAAAAACCAAAGATTCAAAGCAAGAAATAAGAGGAAACAACTTACTAACCTTAGATCTAAACTTGGTTGATCAAGGTAGGTGTCTTCCTCTTGATTTAAGCTTCAAGAATCAAAATTGCAAGAGTTTCCCCTAGTGTTCTTAAGCCTGGCCGAAAATATGAAGGAGGGAGGGTCTATCTATGGTCAAAAATTTGGCTTGAATGGACCAAAATGCCCTTGGTAGCTAGAAGAAGGAGTAAGGGCAATCTTGGAAGTTCAAGTTGACTTTTGCATCATCATTAAATCACTTTCTTGCATCATGCTTACCTCATTCTTCTAGAAGGTGCCAAGTGTCAAAAATGTGGTGGAGGAGAAGGGAGATTAGATCCTAGCCGTTGGATCAAACTTGTTTCATAAGTTTCCTCCGAATTTACTTGGCCCACGTTTCTCCGGCTTTCTTTATGGCCTTCCGGAGCTCAAAAAATTCTTATGTCTGCTCCATAAATTCTCTTTAATTCTAGAGAATATCTATGAATTTTCTTAGGCCATAACACTTCCTTTAAGCTTTGCGTAAAAATTCATTTACTAAAATACCCTTTTATCGGCAAAACTGGCTTTTTAATTTATTAAAGCCACTCCATTGGCCTTTTGGTTACGGGACTAATTTTATAAATTAGTACAACCTTTCAACCATTTAACCTCATTTTTGTATACATTTTTGAAGTCTCTTGCTATTTTAAATAATTACCTCAAACGGTATACTTTGTACCGGCTATAACCTCATAAATTCCATTTAAGCTGCCTTAGGGGTATTTTCATCTTTTCTCTTCACAGAAGAGCCTTATAATATTATTTCCCATTTTTTGGGATTTTCTTGGAATTCTCTGTATACTTTTCCATTTTTACCCCTGTTGGTCATAACTTTCTGAATTTACGGTTTAGTCCCTGCTTGGCCTGTATCTAGCCTCTTTTCTCTCTCTGGGCCTTCAAAACTTTATTGGAGCCTCTAACTTGATTATACATGAGCCCTTGAAAACTTTCACCTTGTAGTTTAGTCCCTGAAACTGCTTTGACTTCCTTTCTTATCTTTGAGACTTCTGCTCAAAAGGAGTCTAGTACCCTATCCAATTCAGGTTATTTCTGGTACTTCTAGGCCTAAAAGTTTGGATGTTACAATCAAAACTAATAATCATATCTAGCATTCTCCCTCTTTTTGATGATGGCAAATCCTTTATGAAAAATATGGATGAAATGAAATCAAATTAGATGCAACATATTTTTCATGCCTATCTCTCCCCTTATTTGATGTCAGCAAAAAGTTTGAAGGACATAGCTCCCGTATGAGTAGTAATCTCTCCCCGTATATCGTCCTTCTCTCCTAGTGCGATGTAAAACATGTAATGCATCAATATTCATAAATTATAAAACAGAGGGTTTAGGAATGCTCATTTGAATTCGGCAAGTTGATAAAGTGATCTATGAAGTCCCTTGCCAAGCTTAATGCTCATTCGTATTGGCATTGGTGATTATGCTTTAAAGGTTGATGCCAATAATCTTTTCTATCTTCAATCACTTTCTCTGTTCTCCATATCTTGATTGCACATTAAATTATCAATCTTTAAATTTGATAATTTTTCCTTGTAGTCCAGTGAAGAGTTTCTTTCACAGCACAAATTCTCCTATTATGAATTCAACAACGTTCTTGCAAGGAGAATAGTTAGTACAATCAAATATCAAATGTATAGATAATCCTTTCTATGAATTGGATCATGAAGGGAAAATGTGAAAGCAACTCATCATCAAAACTAATCAATTGACAGTGAATGCAGATGAGTATACTATTTTGACAAAGGAGATGAGCTTTTAAGATATAAGACACATGTGAATATGAAGCTCCCCTTTAATCAGTGCATAAAAGAAAATTAAGAAATTTTAAACACAGATACTTTGACTCTCTCCAAGTCCAACAGCAAAATAGCAGTTGATTTTTGAAAACATTTTGAAAATAATTAAGTATCAATGAATTTATTTGAATAACCCTTGAAGACTTGAGTCAAAGCTTATATTTCAAACTCAAATTAATCATACCTTGTTTGAGTAAGATAGAAAAGTTTCAGAAAGATATTACTAGTATTCCAAAATATTACTCAAAAAGGTTGTCAAGTGTAAGCTTTATAAAAAAATATTATCAAAAAGAGAAGAAACCTGTCGAAAATGTTATTGAGTAAAGAGAGAAAGTTTTGAACGATAATACCTAGAATTTTGTATACTGGCTTGATAATCTTATCGAGTTGTGCATTACTCGAGTAGCTACTTCAAAAAAACTGACTTGAATTCCTTCATTTGTTTCTGGATGCATCATTTATTTCTTGATAATATACTCGAGTTTCTGTAGGCTCGATTAGGTTCTTGAGTACATTATCATTTCTTTCTTTTTTCCTTCCTTTAATGCTCAATAAAGTGCTAGAGAAAGGTTACTCTGTTTACCCCTATTTTTGGTCTTCAAAACAGAGTATTTTGAAATGTGTCCAAGGGGTTTGTTTTTGGTGAGCTTAGATATCTCTGAAGTTTAGAAACTTCAAATTTAAATACCATCTTCATGACATCCCCATCAATAGAATTTTATCTTATAATTCTTTAGGATATCTACAACACAAATATTAGTTTTTTGGTACCCAATTTCTCTTGGGTCCACATCATGTTAGCTATAATGACTCTCATGCTCTTATATAGATTAAACCATATGATTTCTTAGCAAAGAAGGTATCAAAAGATTTTATAACCAAAAGAGCATCAATCATAAATTCTTTTAAAATCAAATTTGATCATACCAACTTTATGAAAAACTAAAGGCTTGAATGAAAACAAGTTAGCCATAAATGATCATGAATTTGTGTTACATCTTACTTATATAGTACCTTAGCATTCATTTAGAACCATTCCAGACCATGTTGGATGGTCTTACACTTAAAAATTTCAATTTGAATGTTAATTTTCGAAAAATTACTGTTTACTGTCCAGTTTCAGATTACAGGTCCAACTTTGAAAAATCATAACTAATTCTAGAAAAGTCGTATGGAGGTGTTCCAAAATTCTACAGAAAGCTCTTTCAATTCTCTTTAAGGAAAAAATATTCAACTGAACTCACCCTCACTGAAAACGTACAGTTTATTGGATTAAGATTACTATTCGTTTGGTAAAATCTGGACTTTCCAGATTCTCCGCCTTAACTTTGAAAATTCATATCTCTTCGTATACACATCCAAATGAGGTGATTAACCACTCATTTTAAATCTTGGGATGTCCACTATAAGTATACCAAATTTCGTAGCTTAACTCATCATATGATAGGTCAAACTGAAGCTCGAAACTAACTGCTCCATGACCTACGTTTTATCCCTTAACATCTCTTTACTTTAATTCTTTTTATTTCTTTGGCATACCTAACATGGGCTTACTTTTTCCCATTCATTTTCATACATTCCTATACATACCATAAGCTTTATAATTAAATACATGGCATTCACAACATAATTATAACATAGGAGAATTATACATTGAATATTAGTATCAATCATTAGCATCAATAATTCTCCACTTCTTCTCCTTGCTTCTCATGCCATCATGTCACAACATTATTCAAACAACAAATACAAACCAACACATAAGCATACCATGTCAAGCACATAAAGGGTAAGTTCACTACCTTGCACCTCAAGCTTTCCTCTTACTTTTCCTTTGACTCCCTTGACTTTCCAACCATGTGGGCATTCGGTCAACATCACCAAACATCCTCTTGGATGTTCCAAAGGTCCTAAACATAACCATAGTGATCACACAATCCATTAGGACCATTAGATTACATAAAGTTCAAGACTAGCTTTCTTGAACCTCAACCCTTTCTCTTAGTCTTAGGGTTTTCTTTCTAACTTTTCTAATATAAATGTTATCATTTCCCATCATTAAGATCCATTTCTTGTCAATTAGGACCACTTTAGATGGCCTTAGATTCAAGAATACCAAATCTGGAAATTTTGGTTCACGGGTACTGTTCACGCAGAAACTCCAGAATTTTTGCTCAACTTTGAAAATTCATAATTAAATCTAGAAAAATCCAAATTGAGTGCTTCCAAGTCTTACTGAAATATCCTTAAGTTAAATTTAAAGGAAAAATAGTTTCAGGAACCAATTCTAGGCCAAACAGTACCGGAATTGTATGGAACTCAAAACTCTTCTAAAAGTTCAACACTGTTTCCAGATTTCAAACCCTAATTTTGAAAAATCACCATAAATCGTACACATATCTAAATGAAGTGTTCTACCCATGGATTTAAATCTTACAGAGTGTACTTTAAGCATACAAAATTTCAGAATCAGATATGCACAATAACTAATTGAAAATAGGTATCAAATCAGATGCTACACCCACCACATACCTTGATCTTGAAGCTTGAACTTAGGTGGACTTTCTTTTGCTAGAATTAACTCTTTCTCTCTCTAGATGCAAGGGCAGCAGAGTTTCCCCTAGTGTTCATCAGCTTGGATGAATTAGGGGGAAGAAGAGTGCCTATTTATAGCCAAAAAGTTAGCTTGAATGGACCAAAATGCCCTTGGTAGCTAGAAGGAGTAAGGGCAATTTTGGAAGTTTAAGTGGACTTTTGCATCATCATTGTATCACCTTATTACATCATCCTTGCATCATGCTTCTAGAAGAGGCCACGTGTCACAAAAATGGTGGAGGAGAAGGAAGATTAGATCATAACTGTCGGATCTAAACTTAGCCCTTAAGTTTCCTCCTATTTTACTTGGCCCACATTTCTCTGACTTTCTTTACGGCCTTCTGGGGTTTAGAAAATTCTTCTGTCTACTCCATAAATTCCCCTTCATTCTAGAGAGTATCTATGAATTTTCTCAGACTACAACACTTTCTCTAAGCCTTGTATAAATATCATTTACTAAAATACCCTTTTATCGGTATAATTTGCTATTTAATTTATTAAAGCCATTCCACTGGCCTTTTGGTTGCGGGACTAATTTTATAAATTAGTATAACCTTTCAAACAATTAATTCTCATTTTTACGTACATTTTTAGGTCTCTTGCTATTTTAAATAATTACCTCAAACAGTGTACTTTTTACTGGCCATACCCTCATAAATTCCATTTAAGCTATCTCAGGGGTATTTTCATCTTTTCTCTTCATAGAAGAGTCTTAGAATATTATTTTCTATTTTTTGGGATGTTTTTGGAATTTTCTGTACACTCTTCCATTTTTGCCCTTGCTGGTCATAACTTTTTGAATTTACAGTTTAATCCCTACTTGGACTTAACTTCATATAATCCTCTCTTTGAGGCTTTTAACTTAACCTTTGACCTATATCTAGTCACTTTTCTCTCTCTAGGCCTTCGAGACTTTACTGGAGTCTTTGACCTTGATTATACTGAAGCCCCTGAAAAACTTTTACTTTGCAGTTTAGTCCCTGAAACTGCTTTGACTTCCTTTTTCATCTTTGAGACTTCTGCTCAAAAAGGGTCTGGTAGCCTATCGGCTACTTTTGATGCTTCTAGGCCCAAAAGTCTGGATGTTACAATTTGAAAACGAGAATTTATTCAAATCATAAGCGTTATGTAAAAATATGCACATGAAACTAGAAGATAAAATATGCTTCTTTTGAAATAAGGTTTTTAATGCACTTATTTAAAGCATGAATGTTGAAAACAAAGTTTTAAAGCTTATTAAAAGCAAATAATTTTGTTAAAAGAAATGTGAAAGTCAACAAATTGAGGAAAAATATCATATAGCTTCAATTTGTATGATCTGATTAGATAACATTTCAAACAACAATGTTAACACATTAGAGAATTTTCCTAAGGGTAAAAGTCATATAGATAAGATGTTAGCCAAAAGGCTTTGCACGATGGAGGTTCAAAGACTTTGCTCACACTCTAACACTGGATTTTTAAATAATGAAGTACATTAACTCATTAGTCCAGATGACTAGCAAGTTAAATAGATTCTAGAAGCTATATAAGTTATTCCATTGAAATAGTTAATCACATAATCATGCTTGGAATAACTCAGTCAATAAGGATAAACACATTAAGCATAAGGCTTTGACATATTAGAATCTTTTTGTAAGGATAGACTTGAAACTCACATGGATGGTTAACTTGTTAGACTGAAGGTCTAACTCATTAAAGAATAGGATTTAGGAGTTCAAGTATAGGATAGCACATTAAGATTAAGAATTATCACGATAGCGATGGAGGAAGCTCTATTAGAAGGATTTGAAGCATTTCTAACTTTTAGCACTCAAAATATTAACTTCCAGTTTTAAAAATCATTTGAATATGAAACAAAAATGAATAACTTCCAAATCATTTGTATGCACTTTCACAATGAGTTTTAAGAAAAATTTGGATTATGCATTTGAAAATACAAACACATAGAAAACTATGCACAATTCTATTTTCGGTCCATTTAGCAATTAGAAAATATTTTAAAGATCATAAAAAATTAATTGCTATTGGAATGCAACAAGAAACAAGCATTCATTACTCAAATATGAATTTCATATCAGCACAGTAAAAGGTAAAGATTAAATATCACCATATTTCCTCTTGTCCTTATGACAACTTGCTTAATTTTGATGGATTAGTGTTGATTTTTCTTCTTTCCACATTCAGCACCAAAATCTATACCAGATCAGCTTCCTCAAGATTTGTTCATCAATTCCTTTGTGGTCACAATCTTAAGGAAAGGCTTTCTCCCTTCTTCCTTAGGTACTTGGAGGATTGCTTTTGCATACCCAATGCATCTTTCTATGAGGTTGAGACTTCTGATTCCTCGCTTTGGGTGCTTTCATTGTTCTCTCATAAAATGTAGACTCAATAAGTCTTCTGCTTAATGCTTGAGAGATCCTCCTTTTCTTGTTCTCCTCAAGGTAATCAAATTTTACACTATGGTAGTCCATCCTTAAGGTACAACGTACTCCTTTGGCTTGTATCCATTGCTTCCTATGATTGGACTTTGTAGTTCTAGTAATAGGTGCTCTAAGAGTTCTCTTATTGATCATGTGAGTATCTCTCTTAGGCATTCTCTTTTTCTTTGGGCTAATATGTCTGTTCTTAGAAATATCCTGCAAAATTGAAATACTAGAAGAACATTTTGGTACCCATTTTGCTCTGGGTCTTTGAGTGTTAGCATTGGACCTTACTTGTCCTTTGGGAACCCAAACAAATTTATTTCTCACATTAGGATTTCTTCTAAAATAGCATGTGTGAGAAATGTGACCTGATTTACCACAATAATTGCAAAAAAAAAGAATGATATCCATTATAAGATTTTATACAAATATTACATTGGTCAAAAGAATGCAAACTTAAATGATTTCTCTTTGTAAGTTCTTTCTTCCTAATAAATTTTCAAGCATGATTAAAAACATTTTTACTTCTAAAAACAGAGTAAATGACTGGTTGAACAACAATTTTATGCAAACTTTCAAAATCATTTTTCATAAGTAATGTATGAAAAGAATTGGGACCATTTACCTTAAGTGCATCTTGAGCTCCAAATAATGATTCATCATATTCGTCCACATTGAGCTCTTCTTAATGCTTATCTTCCTCTTGTTCTTTTGTGTTGACAGACTTATGGAAGTATTGTGTGATTTCACCTTCTTCGATCTCAACTTCCATTTGTTCATTGAGAGTGGATGATTGTGTATCCTTTTCCTAATCGGTCTCAAGTGAATTGTCTTCACATTTAGCTTCAACACAAGGGTTAGAAGTATAACTAGATTCAAGAGTATCCAAAATATCCTTGGCAATAGAGCAAGATTTTATTTTCTCATAATCAATTTTAGTTAAAGCATTATACAGAATTTTTATTGCTCAAATGTTCAAAGAAAACATTTTCTTTTCTTTTTCGATCCAATCCTTTCTTCGTTTAATAGCAAAATCATTTGTAAAAACATATCTCATATCAAAATCAATGGTTTTTAAAAAATCGTGTCATATGAGCTTTCCAAAACCAAGAATCAGTATCTTTAAGAAATGTGAAATTGTATAATCAAAACCTTCAAAATCAGCCATGATCTTTTGCACTTGATATCGTTAGATCTTTTAAACAAGTGACCTGCTCTAATACCAAATGTAAGAATAGCTGATCACCCAAGAGCAGGGTGAATTGAGTGTTAATTGAAATGTAATGAAATTCATAAGAAGTTCTGAGTATAAAAACAATGAATTGACATGAGCATAATCATAGTAGTAAAATGGTTTAGTTAGAAATATAAAGAAGTAAGGGAAGAGAAGATGCAAACTGTGATTTATCCTGGTTCGATCCTCACTAACCAATATCCAGTCCCCAGGCTCCTCTTGAGATTTTCAATCCACTATCTACCTCAAGTTTAACACGGGTACTTAAGAACCACTACAATCACAAGTTTGATTTGGGTACTTGTGACGCCACTTACAATCCTTAGACTAATCAATCTATTCAATAGCAACATCACACTGAGGTAAATGCCCCCCTTTACACACCGTAAGGATACAATCTGATAATGATAATGAAAATTGAATATATCTTCTCTCAAAGAAGTGATAGATGAATCTTAAGCATGTTTGGGAAACTCTCTTCTCTATCTTATGAATACATATGTTGTAGTCTTTGAAGTACAGAGAAAGGGAGTTTTCTCTCGGAGCTCTAAATGAGAATATGTTGATTTGGCATTTTGGCATTTGATGTTGTAAGCTTAGACTCTTCTTCTTTTTCTTGTTTTGAATACTTTTCTATTTATAGATGATGTTGGGTACTTGACTGTTGAGAATTTTCTTCTTGTTTGGCTTGAAGAATATGACTGTTGAAACTAGCTGTTGGAAGATTCTGACAAAAGTCGATTCTTCACACTATAAATTTGTTGTGGCTCTTTACCTAAAATAATTTTCCTCAAATCAAGTGATAACTATCTGATAATCTTAGAAACAATAAGTTGGAAAACATGGAATCAATCGTCAGATATTTAGATATTTAGAAAGTAAGATGAACTTACTTGATCGATGCCTTGATCAATAATATTATCAATTAATTACAGGAGAAATAGACTTAACAGATGTATGCATTTATCAAGTAATTTATGGATCAACAGATGATCGAACATGCGATTGATAACTGATGAAACATGAATGCAGTGAGCTTTAAATGGATTATGCAAGGATAATCTTTTTCTAGTTACGTTTGCCTTCATATCCTTTCAATAAAGAGTTATGTAAAAGGAAGGCTGAGAAAAGCTTAAAGATAAAAAGATGAAAGATTTTGAAAAACATCGTGAATAGCTGTTATGAAATGAACTGATTCAATGATAAAAAAATGTTTGATCGATCATATTATCGATAAAGCAAAGTATAAGCGAAATATATTTTCAAAGTGTGTTAATCGAATACTTTGTCGATAAACGGTTGATGGGAGAAATGATCGATAAAAAGTTTTAAAGAGATTTTCATAGTGAAGTGACTGAATATAAGATGATCGAGTAAATGATCAATTAATCGATTAATCGATTAAGTCTTCGATAAATGATCTTTGAAATCTTATTTCAGAAAAGACTAGGAAAAAAACATTGATCGATCACGTTATGTGAAAACAAAAGTTTCAGAAGACTGGATGATCGATCACCTTATTGATAAAGCAGTGATCGATCAGGTGATCCGAAAATGGTTTAAAACAAGTAAGTGCAGTGAAGGTGATGATGATCGATCATTTGATCAATAAATGACTGATCGATCAATTGATCGATTAAAGATACTGATAGAGTACTCAAATAGAACACATTATCAATAAAACAAGTAAGTTAGCATGTAAATTTTAGAATAGTTCATCGACAAGTTATTGATCAGTAAAGTAATCGATAAATGGTGAATTAACCAGAATATAAAGTGAGTATGAAGACTTTTACCATTTATATGTGTTCTCATCAATAACTTGTTGATTGATCAAATGATTGATAAATCTTTTGTTATGAGTGAGGAAGTTCAACCTTTTTCCTGACAGCTTTTCGATCAACCAATAATCGATCAAGTGATCGATTATTTCCTGTAACATCTTATATTAAGCAGTTATACCAATGATTGATCAGTTGATCGATCAATCTAGCAAGTTATTGATCAAAGTAAATTATCCATCACATGATCGATAAAAATTAATAGTATATAATTTTAGAATATGTGATCCAAGAGATGATCAGATAAAAGCTTAACAGTTATTCAGAGAAACTTACAATTTGTCTGATGGCTTATCAAAAACCTTGTTTATCAATCAAGTGATCGATAAATACTTTTATCCATAATGTTATTTGAAAACCATTTATCCATAACGTTATCCAAAAACCATTTATCCAACAAGTTATTGATAAAACCTTAATAATGCATATGAAGATAAAAAAGAAGAATTGAAGGGATAGTACTAGTAACTCGATAAAGTGATCGACTATGTAGTTGCTTGATTAGGCACTAGTAACATCTGATAATATCTTTTTGTTTTCTTATTTCTTCTAGTGCTTTTACTTAATAACATGTTTGAGTAGTATGTTGCTTGAGAGCTTAATCAATCGATGTAGAACTTTGAGTCTTTGCCTCAATAAATTTAAATGCTGATTCAAGCAAAACAAAGGTCAACTTTGAGTGATCATGAATCTTCCAATTCAACTCTAAATGACCTATCCCCAGAAAGCTCGAGTGATCATGAATCTTCCAATTCAACTCTAATCTTCCAATCAAGTTTCACCTTAAACAGATTTGTGGTTTGAGAGATATTAGAGAAATACCATACCTATGTTAGAGCTGAATGAAGAACAGAGCATAACAGAGTATGTGTTTGCTAGATAAATTGATTGATAAGTCTCTAATCGAGTTCTTGATTGATAAATGCCCTTGAAAATCACCTCTGAAGCTTATTTTCAATGTTGAATGGTGACTCAATATATGATGATATAACTTTCGGTTTGTGCATTTTAGCTTTCGATTGAGCCATTCAAACTTCTAATTGAGCATAAAAACCTTCAACATCAAATCTATGAATTTGAATCTTGATATTTCCACTTGATCTTGCAAGTTCTTCTTTTCTCAATCACTCTTCTTCTTCTTCTTCTTAATCATTCTCCATAACTCAAAGTTCAACATAATAACTCTTTTCTTTTCTTGAGGAAACTACACAAGATATTAAGTACGATATTTAGTCAAAATATGAGATAAATAATTTATGCAAACTTTTTACTCTATTATTTGACATCATTAAAACTAATAATCATATCTAACAGTTCCACTCCTAGCATGATGTTAAATATGATTTCATGTGACTCGAGGATGTCTTGAAGTTTTGTAATATGTCACATTATAACTTGCTTAATTTATGTGATAATTGTAGTTTAATTACTACTTAGATTTCTATGAAATATCATTCCTCCTATGTTAATTTATTTATGAAATAGGGAATGGCTCATTCATGGATCAAGGCAAAGAAATGGTGTTGAGATATGGGAACTTTATGAGTTTTATAACACTATGACATGTTATGTAATGTATAATGAGCTTTATGTTAAGTTTGTAATGGATTATGGATGATATTACACTATGTCTATATTTGTATAATGTGCTTGGATGCCGGAATTATGAGTGATGGATTGCTAATATGAAGCAATGTCACATCCAGTACTATGACAATTAGGAATAAGAAATATTCCTAAATAATTAAGGGCAAAAAATGTTAAGGAGAAATAGAAGAATTTTGGGAGAAAATAATTATTATGATTTTCCAAGCCAATTATGAAAATTTGACTAATTAAGGAAAATTGGTCAAATATAATTTTGGAATAACATTTTCAAGCCTTAGAAAATTAAGAAAAAATAAGGATAATATCCTTTGAGAATTATATGAGATTATAAAATTGGTTTTATGACCAAATTGCCCTTAGAGAAATTACAAAAGAATTTAAGGTTGATTTAGGCTAATTTAAGGGATTTTATTTGGAAAATTTCAAATAAATATTTTTAGGGAGAATAAAATTATAAGAAAATTCCTATGATATCCCAAGGAATGATAAGAGATTATGGAATTAAATGAAGACCTTCAAGTATCCAAGATTTTTCCCAATACCTTTGAAAAGTGGAAAAACCCTTAAAGAGAAGGAAATTAGTTTTCCTTTTTATTTAATTATTGGGAAATTAATTTTAAGACAAAGAGGGCAATTTGGAAAGATAAAAATAAGGAGAATAAATTAGGGATCTGATAAAAAATAATTACAGAGGCCAAAATATTGTAATTATAGAAAAGAAGTTAAACCCGGAGTCAAAGTGCACCGATAAAGCAAGACTAGAGTCTTGCAATTCAAATGGTTCACAATTAGCTATGTTTCAAGCCCCTAATGGAGAGGATTTGAACTTGCCAAGTTTCATTCCTCAAATGGAGAGGATTTTGACTTTTGGTAATTAATTTCATTTGGATTTAGTTAACTATGAAAGAGAAAGTAAGATTAAAGGGGGTAATGACACTTGGAATTTCATTTATGATGGTGGTTGGGATATTTTGCCTCATTAAACAAGCACATCTCCCCCTAATTTCATATGTGAAGTTCAGCCAAGAGGGAACCAAGAGAGAAAAGAGAGAGTTCAAGGAGAAACAAGGGAAAAGCTACGAACCTTGATCATACAACCAAGGATTCAAGGTTGGTTCTTGGTTCTAAATGGATCCTTGCCTTGTTTTCTTTCTTTGTATGGTTGAAAATTCTATTTCTTCTCTTTTTTGGGTGGTGGCCAAACTGATTGTCATATGGGGGAAGAAGTTTTGTTGATCACACTTGCTAGAACACTTCAAAACATGTTAGTTCCTAGTGGTTGCAAGTGGTTATAGGTTGTTTTTGAAGTATTTTCTTGGTTGTTTCTCTTGAGGTTTATTTTTTCCAAAGTAGTAAATGGACCCTAGGATGAGTTTTTCAATGCTTTAATGCTTCCATTGTGCTCAAAATAAAAAATGGTGTAGGATAAACCTAAAGAACAAGTGTTAGAGGCATTAAAAATCAAAGTTGTGATTTTTGGTTAAAGTACCCCTTTGGTTCGGTCAAGAGAAAACAGAAAGGAGGAATTTTATTTTCCTAAATCTAAGCACATATTTGGAATCTACATGAAAAATCATGCAGGAATAAGTCAAGAAGCAATTTTAGGTTTTATGGAAAACAAAGTTCAAAAATGAAAGAACAAAGGTGGAAGCTTTAAGGAGCAAGAGTTATGTTTAAGTTGTGTTCTTGCTTTTACTTGGATTGGTTAATGATTCCTGCTATCCTTTTTGGTGGATTGTCATGCTAGGGTTTGACATTTGTGAAGGAAAAGAAGAGAAACAAAGAAAGCTCAAGCTTTTGGAGCAAGGTAGCACGTTGAACCTAAATACTAACATTAACCTGGCATTATTGATTATTGCATGATTAATTGCTATTATGTGGATGAACTTTCTTGATTTTGGTGTGGCTTCTTTTACACTTTCTTGCTTTGGCCTTTGCATGATTGAGTTTGCCAAATGATAAGCATGCTAGTTCACCAATAGTAGTTAATGTAGTTATGCATAATGATGATGCTTATTGATTATATAGTTGGTTAATTTGCTATTGGGATTTCAATGAAATCTCATTCCCCAAATGCAATCTAACATTTTAGGGCCTGAACTATCCAAGGGCAAGCTATAGATTGAAGGTTAAATTATGGCATTATACCATAAAAATTTGTGGACTTTTGGGTTATGTAATTATTATGCTGGGTAGTGCTGTAAATTTACTAACACCGCCATCTTTAAGCGACCTTTTGATTAAGTTCCCAAAAACATTTAATCACAAAATTTGGCATGATTGTAGATCACGTTCTGACTTCATTTTGATAGCTAACATGTTAAAAATGGCCAACTACATGATTTTTAATGATTTTTCAAATTGAAGGTTCAGAATCTGGAAAAAGGGTTTTTGCCTAGTAGACAGAGGTGACTTTCACAAAAAAATGACGCTTTTTCCAATGGAATTGTTTCACAATATTATTTTTCCCTAAAATAGGATTCAAAGATATTTTTATAGAATTTTGAACCACTCTATTTCAATTTTTTTAGATTAAGTTATGAATTTTTGAAGTTGGGCCAGAAAATTGGATTTTTACCTGATGAACAGTGAAAATCTGAAAATCAGCGTTTTTAAGATAAAATTCAGTCCAAGACCATCCAATGTGGTCTAAAATAGTTTTAATTAAACCCTAAGATGATATGATAGTATAGAACACTCTGCTTAAGTTATTTATTAGATTTTGGGGTTAGTTAGGAAGAAACTGACATGTCTTTACAGGAATGAGGATAGAAACCACCAGGGATTGGGACACTAGATCTGAGCCGTCGGTCAATGATTGGGATCTTAACGTTATTGACCTCACTGAAGAAGGGGATCTAGTGGAATGGACTAACAGAGATGCTAGCCTAGGCTATTCGTCAGTAAGCTCAAATGACTACGCCGAGTGCCATCCTCAGCTGCCAGGGATCACTGCAGAACAGTTACTGTACCTTCTCAGACCTAGTGACCTAAGATCCTGTAACTGGCCTATACCAGGAACCGTTAGACCAAGGCTATTACATTTAGTCCATCAGATAGCCTGCTACCCCTGTTGTGCATCCATGTAACATTCCTGAACCTAGTACCGGACCAGTTATACCCCCAGCTCCTGTAACACCTGTAGCACCTACAGTATAGTCGTACTTGCCCTGCTCTGCCTAGTCATTAGATCCGCAGTGTGGGTCAGCTAAGTGACTGGCTGAGGTTCTTAGGGTGTCACATCAGGAGGGATGTAGACACAAACCTGAGAGTATACTTAGCTACCTCCAGGGCTTGAGAGAGTTGTACCAAGCCTATGGACCAGGCAACCCTTACCTGGAACCTTTTGATTAGCTATGTGAGATGGTAGAGGTCCCACCTAATACCCCATTCTGGACCTATGAGATCATCCGCCTGAACAACATACTTGGAGATGATGTGGAGGACTGGATCCGAAGCCTCGAGGGCTTTGTTATTGTTCATTTTCTGTAGATGACTAGGACCCTCCTATCACTAACATAGGATGTATTTTGGTGCAGCTAACCATAGTAGGTTAGGTTGACAGTGCTTGGTATATGTATGTTTTGAACTGCATTGTTAATGACTGATGCTCAAATGTTGATTGATGTATGCCTATTTTTGTTAAATAGAATCCAAGCATGATATTTACTTCTTATTACTTGTTATGCTATCCAGTTAGTTAAACACGATGGTTAGAACCCGACAAAACCCTTCGCCAGAGAGACCCCCAGTTCAGGATGCAAAGGTCCCTCCCAATCCACTACAAATAATTTTAGATCGTCTCGAGCATCAATAGAAGACCATCGAAGAGATGAGGGCGGCACAAGCTTGCTAGGAAGAAGAGAGGGATGCAGTGATAGTTGCAGCAGTAACAACGGCAATGGCTAACCTCAACAGGAGGTAGCCAGAGGAAGAAGTCTCCACAGCATAAACATCATAACAATTGTCTAGACCGACAATGCCAGCAGTAGACCCCGACAGCATCCAGCAGCAGATGACTCGCTTCTGTAAACACAACCCGCCGTCATTTGATAGAACGTTTAATGTTCAAGCGGCGGAAGATTGGATTAACCACCTAGAGAAGATCTTCAAAGTATTAGACTGCTCATCAGAGTGAAAAGCCCAGATGGCGATATATAAGCTAGAGAAAGACGTTGATTGCTGGTGGAAGAATACTAAGATTTTTCTGGATGCTCGGAACATGAGGGTGACTTAGGAAGTGTTCCTGGAGCAGTTCTATGAGAAGTATTTTCCAAGATCTGTCCGAGATGAAAGGGAAGAAGAATTTCTGATCCTGAGGCAGAGAGATGATAAGCCATTTGATGAGTACTTGGCTAAGTTCATCCGTCTCTCTAATTACTCAGGTTATCTCTGCTATCAAGACGACGAGAGGTAGATGACAGAAAATAATTTAAGGACTAAGGCAGTCCTTGAGGGAGATGATTGCTCCCAGATAATTCGAACAATTCAATAAGGCAGTTGAGGCCTGCTGAATCACAGAAAGCAGCTTAAACCATGATCTGATGGTTAAGACTACTCCCAAAGAAGAGAAGGGAGGTCAGGGAGGTTAAGGTGGCACCTCATCTAATGCGAGTAAGAAGAGGAAGTAACTATGGAACAACCGCAAGAATAAGAAAGGCGGTAAGCCACCGAAGGGCAAGGAGTGTACAAAGTGTGGCAATAATCATAGTGACAGATTGTGCATGGCTAGACAAAATGTTTGCTACACATACAACAAGCCTAGACATTTTTCGAAAGAATGCCCACAGAACACTGAAAAGGCATGACCACGCACCCAAGGCCGAGGGTTTGCCCTCACAGGGGAAGAAGCCCGGAAGTCTCCGGAAATGATCCAAGGTACGATCATGATTAATAACCCCCCAGTGATTGCAATGTTTGATTCGGGTGCTAGTTATTCTTTTATCTCGTATGCCTGTGTTAAAAGACTTGGCTTGATTATGAATACATTGTCGTATGATATATATGTGTCCACACCAACACAAAATAGGGTAATTACATTTGATGCGTGCTTGAACTGCATAGTTTGTTATGAGCACTGTTATACTGTTATAGACTTAATATGTATGCCCTTCCATGAAATTGATGTGGTGATTGGACTAAATTGGTTATCATCCCACAATATCTTAGTGGACTATAAGAACAAAACCCTAATCTTACCCTTAAGAGATTTAGAGTTGAATCCGGAGGTTAGATTAAATTTCTTAACAGAAGCCCAAGAGAGCAAATGCCTACGGAAAGGTTGTCAAGGATTCCTCATTTTCTTCCTGATGCAAGTAGAGGTGGAATAGGGGATAGAAGAAATCCTAGTTGTTAAGGAGTTTCTGGAATTGTTTTCTACAAAGGTCACAGGACTACCCCCAGATAGAGAAGTAGAATTCACGATTGACATCATACCTGGAGCAGGACCAATTTCTAAGGCCCCTTACAGAATGGCTCCAAGTGAAATGGCAAAACTTAAGCAGATAGAGGAATTACATAAGAAAGCTTTTATTAGACCAAGCATATCGCTATGGGGTGCTCCAGTGTTATTTGTTAAGAAAAAGGACGGTAGTCTAAGATTGTGCATAGACTACAGGGAGTTGAACAAAGTCACAGTCAAGAACAAGTATCCACTCCCTAGGATAGATGATCTATTAGACCAGTTAGTTGGTGCCAGTGTGTTCTCTAAGATTGATTTAAGATCTGGCTACCACCAACTCAAGATTAAACCTGATGATGTCCCTAAGACTATATTTAGAACTCGCTATGGGCACTATGAGTTCTTAGTGGTGTCGTTCGGATTGACAAATGCACCTGCAATATTCATAGACTACATGAATAGGATCTTTCACCCTTACTTAGATCAATTTGTGGTAGTATTCATTGATGACATCCTAGTGTACTCCAGGTCTCCTGAAGAACATAAGACGCATTTGAGAATTATCCTTAATACCCTAAAAGAGAAGCAGCTGGTGGCCAAATTTAGTAAGTGTGAGTTTTGGCTAGAGGAAGTCTGATTTCTTGGTCATGTGATTTCCTGGGAGGGAGTGGCTATTAACCCCAATAAGATTGAGGCAGTACTCAACTAGGAGAGACCTAAGACGGTGACCGAGATCAGAAGTTTTCTCAGACTAGCGGGTATTACAGAAGATTCATCCAGGACTTTTCTCGAATTGCTCTTCTGCTGACCAAGTTAACCAGGAAGAACCAGCCATTCTTGTGGGACGAGAAGAGTGAGGCTAGTTTTCAGGAGCTGAAGAGGAAGCTCACCTCTACTCCTGTACTTGTACTCCTTGATCCTTCACAACCCTATATGGTTTATACAGATGCTAGCAAGCAAGGACTGGGATGTGTGCTTATACAGTAAGGGCGGGTAGTAGCATATGCCTCGCGCTAGTTGAAATCTCATGACGATAATTACCCGACCCACGACCTGGAATTGGCAGCGATAGTTTATGCGTTGAAGATGTGGAGACATTATTTGTACGGAGCACCAATAGAATTGTTTTATGACGACAAGAGCCTCAAGTACCTCCATGATAAAAAAGAGTTGAATACGAGACAATGAAGATGGATGGACTTACTTAAAGACTACGATTTCCAGATTAAGTACTATCCAGGCAAAGCGAACATAGTTACGGATGCCTTGAGCAGAAAGGCAATGTAGGTAGCATCACTAATGATCAAGGAGCAGAAGCTGGTAGAGGATTTCAGAGATTAGGGTCCTCTATATCAGATGCAGTTAGTAGAAGGAAATGAAGGTAGAACCCAGTTTACAGCTCTGCTCGAGGATCAAATCAGAGAAGCACAGTCACATGATTGGCTAGCAGAAATTTTCAAAGGGAAATTGTCTAGAGGCGAGACTAAGAACTTTGAAATTTTAGAGGAGGGGATATTGAAGTTTAAAGGAAGATCCTATATTCTCTAAATAACCGGCCTCAGAGAGAAGATACTGGTAGAAGCCCATACGAGCAAGTATACTCTTCATCCAGGAGTAACGAAGTAGAGAGCTTTTCTGGTGGCCTGGAATGAAGAAGGATGTTACAGAGTATGTGGCAAAGTGTCTCACTTGCCAGAGACTAAAGATGGAACATCAGAAGCCTATAGGAGAGTTACAACCCCTAGATATCTCTGAGTGGAAATGGGATAGCATATCTATGGTTTTCATAGTAGGGTTACCGATAACAGCAGCTAAACATGATGCGATATGGGTTATAGTAGACCGTCTGACTAAGTTCGCGCACTTTCTCACTATGAATGTTAAAGATTCTCCCTAAAAGTTAGTAAGGTTTTACGTCAAGGAGGCTGTTGGGCTGCATGGTGTTCCAGGCAATATTGTTTCAGACCAAGACCCAAGATTTACTTCTAAGTTTTGGAGGTCCCTATAGAAAGAAATGGACACTATTCTCAGATTTAGCAGAGCCTACCATCCCCAGACAGATGGGTAGACAAAACGAATGATTCAGACATTAGAGGATATGTTACGTGCTTGCATTTTGGATTTCGGTGGTAATTGGGATACATACTTACTGTTAGCCAAATTTGCCTACAATAACAGTTTCCATGCAAGTATTCAAATGGCACCATACGAGGCAATCTATAGGAGGAAATATAGATCTCCCTTATGTTGGATAGAGCTTAGTGAAAGAAGCATCTTTGGTCCAGATATAGTGGATCACACTTCCCAACAGATTAAAGCTATTTAGCAACGACTTCTAACAGCTCAGAGTAGACAGAAGAGCTATGCAGATATAAGAAGGAGACCGTTAAAGTTTGAAGTTGGTGATCACATTTTCCTTAAAGTGTCGCCAACAACGAGAGTTGGTCGATCTTTGAGGACCAAGAAGCTAAGTCTAAAGTATGGTGACTTTTGGTAATTAATTTCATTTGAATTTAGTTAATTACGAAAGAGAAAGTAAGATTAAAGGGGGTAATGATACTTGGAATTTCATTTATGATGGTGGTTGGAATATTTTGACTCATTAAACAAGCATATCTCCCCCTAATTTTAGATGTGAAGTTTGGCCAAGAGGGAACCAAGAGAGAAAAGAGAGAGTTCAAGGAGAAACAAGGGAAACGCTACTAACCTTGATCATACAACCAAGGATTCAAGGTTGGTTCTTGGTTCTAAATGGATCCTTGCCTTGTTTTCTTTCTTTGTATGGTTGAAAATTCTATTTCTTCTCTTTTTTGGGTGGTGGCCAAACTGATTGTCATATGGGGGAAGAAGTTTTGTTGATCACACTTGCTAGAACACTTCAAAACATGTTAGTTCCTAGTGGTTGCAAGTGGTTATAGGTTGTTTTTGAAGTATTTTCTTGGTTGTTTCTCTTGAGGTTTATTTTTTCCAAAGTAGTAAATGGACCCTAGGATGAGTTTTTCAATGCTTTAATGCTTCCATTGTGCTCAAAATAAAAAATGGTGTAGGATAAACCTAAAGAACAAGTGTTGGAAGCATTAAAAATCAAAGTTGTAATTTTTGGTTAAAGAACCCTTTTGGTTCGGTCAAGAGAAAACCGAAAGGAGGAATTTTATTTTCCTAAATCTAAGCACATATTTGGAATCTACATGAAAAATCATGTAGAAATAAGTCAAGAAGCAATTTTAGGGTTTATTGAAAACAAAGTTCAAAAATGAAAGAACAAAGGTGGAAGCCTTAAGGAGCAAGAGTTATGTTTAAGTTGTGTTCTTGCTTTTACTTGGTTTGGTTAATGATTCCTGCTGCCCGTTTTGGTGGACTGCCATGCTAGGGTTTGACATTTGTGAAGGAAAAGAAGAGAAACAAAGAAAGCTCAACCTTTTGGAGCAAGGTAGTAAGTTGAACCAAACTACTAACGTTAACTTGGCATTATTGATTATTGCATGATTAATTGCTATTATGTGGATGAACTTTCTTGATTGTGATGTGGTTGCTCTTTACACTTTCTTACTTTGGCCTTTGCATGATTGAGTTTACGAAATGATAAGCATGCTTGTTCACCAATAGTAGTTAATGTAGTTATGCATAATGATAATGCTTGTTGATGATATAGTTGGTTAATTTGCTATTGGGATTTCAATGAAATCTCATTCCCCAAATGCAATCTAACATTTTAGGGCCTGAAACTTCCAAGGGCAAGCTGCAAATTGAAGGTTAAATTATGGTATCATACCATAACAATTCGTAGACTTTTGGGTTATGTAAATATTATGCTGGGCAGTGCGGTAAATTTACTGACACCACCATCTTTAAGCGACCTTTTGATTAAATTCCTGAATGCATTTAATCATAAAATTTGTGATGATTGTAGATCACGTTCTGAGCTTCATTTTGATAGCTAACACATTAAAAATGGCCAACTACACGATTTTTAATGATTTTTCAAAGTTAGGGTTCAGAATCTGGAAAAAGGGTTTTTGCCTACTAGATAGAGTGACTTTCACAAAAACTTGACACTTTTTCCAATAGAATTGGTTCACAATATTATTTGTCTCTGAAAGAGCATTTTATAGAATTTTGAACTACTCCATTTTGATTTTTCTAGATTAAGTTATGAATTTTTGAAGTTGAAAACTGGATTTTTACCCGATAAACAGTGAAAATCCGAAAATCAGTGTTTTTGAGATAAAATTGAGCCCATGACCATCCAATATGGTTTAAAATAGTTTTAATTGAATCCTAAGACAATACAATAGTAAGGTATAACAAGCAATGCAAGAAAAAAGAAAAGAAAATTAAAGAAAAAGGTGATTAGGGGATAAAATTGCCTAAATTAGGGGCAAACTTATGCCACATAAAATAATGAGCAAATAGATGAATTTGGATCTTAAACTTGGCAGTCTTATATAGCTCATTTTTAACTTTAAAACAAGTAGTAGATCACTAAATTTGTAGTTTTGTGCCGAGAGTCATGCCCTTCCAAAGTTGGGCAAAAATACTAGAAGTTTGAAAATTTACCATATGAATAGTGCAACTTGTCAAATTTTTTTGGTACTAGTCTAGATAGAATTAAGATCAATGAGTATTTTTTCTTTAAAGAAATCTTAGCAAGCTTCAAGTGAAAATTGGAACCACTCACTTTTGGTTTTTCTAGAATTAGTTATGGATTTTCAAAATTGGCCTAGAAATCTGTGAATAGTATATGAACAGTACGAAAATGGAAAATTTTCAACTTGAAAATTTTCATTCCTAGGCTATGGGAAATGTATTATAATGGTTCTAATTGATGTATAATGAGGTAATAAAGGAGATGTGACAAATTGTCTAGTGAGATTGAGGATATTCATTCTGGAGTGGACTCTAATCAAATAATAGAGCTGCAGGAGGATAAGGCAGGATCCAGTACACGGCCGGTGCCAAGTTCACAACCAATTACATTCGCGGCTAGTACCCAGACTAGGAAATTATGATGATGAGGCAAGCCCAAGTAGAATAATACCTCTAAAGAAGAGATCATTATCCGTGCCTAAAGAATTTAATTCGATGGATGATCTGATTAAGGAATTCAAGCATTTGGGTGGGTACATCAAGAGGAATAAAGATCAGTATGCTAAAGCTACCTTGACTTCTTTCGTTGAGTTATGCGATTGTATACGATAATTAACAAAGAAAGCTAGACCCTGGATGCAGATATATGGGGCATGGTATTGCTATATACTCTTCCAAATACATGGATCTGGGAGGAATCCATGCCATCCATCTGTGACAGAGTGGACAGATATGCTTTTGAGCAGATGCTGGATGTCTTGGAAGACTTGGTTATTTCTACTTTCCCTTTTGCCTTGCTAGTCTTAGACCATTGTAGTAGGTAGGTGACTTTTAATATGACTAGTTGTAACCAATGGAAATTCGTTGTTGTTTTGTATACGAAAAGGTTATATATAAAAGTAAAGGTTATATAGTAATATTGTTCCTTTTAAGGTTAAGATGAGATAACAAGTATGGTGAGGACAAGACAGGATGCGCAAGGAGAGGAAGAATAGAATACACCCATACTGACCTAATTCAAATAATAATGAACCGATTAAAGGAACAACATAAAATGATATTAGAGCCACGAGCAACGCAAGCTCGATGGGAACAAGAAAGGGATGCTGTGATAACAACAGTAATAGTAGCTATAGTGCAGTTATAATAACCTGGGCAAGGAGTAGCCGAGATTGCTCAACCAGTCCAACCCCAATCCCAGGAACCGATAGTAGAGCAGGCAAGGCTTGTAAGGGAACTGGATGACTTACAACAATAGATTACACACTTTTGCAAGCCTAATCCACTAGCATTTGAGGGCACATTAAATGTGCAAATAGATGGTAGAAAAATTTTGGTAAAAAATTGTTATTATTATTATTATTTTCCAAGTTAATTATGAAAATTTGACTAATTAGGAAAAATTAGTAAAAAATAATTATGAAAAAATATTTTCAAGCCTCAAAAAATTAAGAAAAAATAAGGATAATGTTCCTTAATAATTATATGAGGATATATAATTGGTTTTATGACCAAATTACCCTAGAAAAAATTACAAAGGAATTTAAGGTTGATTTAGGCTAATTTAAGGCCTTTTAATTGGAAAATTCAAAATAAATATTTGGAAGGAGAATAAAATTCCAAGAAAATTCCTATGATGTCCCAACAAATTATAAGAATTATGAAATAAAAAGGAGATGCTCAAATATCCAAGATTTTTTCTAATTCTTTTGACAAGTGGAAAAATCACTAATAAGAAGGAAAATAATTTTTCTTTTTATTTAATTAATGGAAATTTGAGATTTGGATAAAGAGGGCATTTTGTGAAGATAAAAATGAGGAGAATAAATTATGGATCTAATAGAAAATAATTACAGAGGCCAACTACTGTAATTATAGAGAGGAAGTTAAACCCAGAGTAAAAGTGTATTGATAAACTGAAGATTAGAGTCTTGCACTTTACTTGGCCCACGATTTGTCATTTGTCAAGCCTCTAATGGATAGTAATTAAAGTTTCCAAGTGTCAAGCCTTAAATAGAGAGGATTTTGACTTTTGGTAATTAATTACAATTAGATTTAAGTAATTAAGAGAGAGGTTTCAAGGAGGCTTAGGCAATTGACACTTAGACTCTCATTAAATGTGGTAGATGAGATATTTTGAGCATTTAGTGAGCTCTTTCCCTCCCCATTTTCAGATTATGGTTCGGCCAAAGAGGGAAAAGAGAGAAAAAGAGAGCTTGAAGAGGATTCGAGGGAAAAACTACTAGCTTGGATCAATTAAGTTTGGAGTTAAGGTTAGTGGATGATTTTACATTGTTCCTTGTTTGATTCTATTGGGTTGTATTGTTGAAAATCCTAGTTTTCCTCCTTCTTGGGTGTTTGTCGAAATGATGTTTGAGTAGGGGAGGAAGTTTTGTTGACAAATCTTATTAGAACACCTTAAATCATAATATTTTCAAGTGGTTGAAGATGTTGTTGGAAGTTTTTCATGGTGGGTTTGTTAGAGGGACCTTTCAGCCACATTCAAATCTGGACCCTAGGATAAGCTTTTCAATGTTTTGATCCTTCGATTGTGTTCAAAATGAAAAATGGTGCAGGATAAACCTAAAGAACAAGTGTTGGAAGCTTTAGAATTAAAGTTGTAATTTTTAGATAATGAACCTTTTTAGTTCGACCAAGCCAAACAGGAAGAAGGAATTTTATTTCCTTAAATCTAAGTGCATATTTGGATTTATATGAAAAATCATATAGGAATGAGTCAAGAAAGAATTTGTAGGGCTTAAAGAAACAAAGTTCAAAAATTAAAGATTAAAGGTTAAAGCTTTAAAGGGCAAGGGTTTAATTGAGTTCTGTCATTGATTTTTGATATGGTTTGGTTGGTAATGTTGCTGCCCCTTTCATGGTTTGTGATGTTAGGTTTGTTAATTATGGAGAAGAGAAAGAAGGTCAAAGAATCAAAGAGCATTTGAATCAAGGTAGTAAGATTTACTTAACTTTAATGTTAAGTGTCGCATTAATTGCTATGCAATTTCATATACTATTATGTGGTTGAGCTAAATGATGATGATGATGATGATTGTGTAGCTATACTCCTTACTTTAAGTGCCTTGACTATTGCATGTTAGAGTGCTACATGTATGAGGTAAAGTAGTTCCCTATTAATAGCAAAAGATTGGAATGCTTGTAATTGATACATGTTGATATGGTTAATTATTCTTGCTACTGGGGTTTCATTAAAATCTCATCCTCCCAAAATAATCCAATATTTTAGGGCCTAAATCATCCAAAGGGAAGCTACAAAGTCAAGAGTAATTGTGGTGGTGAACCATGAGAAAACAATTCTATTTTGGTTATGTATAAGTATACATAGTTGGTGCTGTAACCCTAAGCAAGCCGTCAACTTGGAGCAATGTTTTAATTAAGCTCTTAAACAAATTTAATCTGAATTTGGTATGCTTAGAGATCACGTCTCGAGCTTCAATTTGATAGGTAGCATGTTAATAATGGATAACCGTGTGATTTTTAATGATTTTTCAAAGTTAAGTCCAAAATCTAAAACAAAAAAAGGATTTTTACCAAAATGACAGTAGTAATTTCCACAAAAACCTGATACTTTTTCAAATAGAATTGGTTTATAAGACTATTATATTTTTTCCTAAGAGAGATTTCAAAGAGCTTTTCACAGAATTTTGAACCACTCTATTTTGATTTTTCTAGATTAAGTTATGATTTTTTGAAATTGGACCAGAAAACTAGATTTTACCAAGTGAATAGTAAAAATCCAAAAAATAGCATCATCAATGTGCTAAATGAGATTTTTGAGTTTAAGACCATCTAATGTAGTTTAAAATGGTTCTAATTGAATTATAAGTCATTCTAGTAGTAAGGTGTAACATTTTTGGTATCAGAGCCAGGTTTCAATCCTGGGACCTGATACCAAAAATGTCACAATGAAAGTCACCACTTTCTCTAGTGATCACTTCTATATTCTTTCATCACCACTAATGCCCTTGGTTCATCATGAGGAAACATACTTTCTCTTAACCTTTGCTAGCCTTACCTAGCTTCATTCATCGTAACATTATTCGCTAGCTGAAGGGCTTCCACGTCCCTGATCTTACTGTGATCCCCAAACAAGTCAACTACTTCCTTTCAGCCAATTGAGGAAGAGTCTGGCTCATGTCTCTAGGCAATTAGTACTTTTGGTTTCTTCTATCCTCAGAGACCACTGGCAGGCAGAAAGCTATCTTTAGCTCTTTTTAGCTTTTTATATCCATTTAGGAATTGAAGATAGCTACTTTGATCATGCTGCCTTCACATTATATTAAGGCTATACTAACTGTACCTAACTTAGGTTGCCACTTGAACTTTTTCTTTTAGGGTTTAGACTTATACTTCTATCTAACTTATAAGTCATTATCCTTTCTTTCTCTAGAGGGGAAGTCTCTTTATTGTTAAACAGTGGCGGCCTTCCCTAGCTTATGATTTCTTATCATCATTTATTTGTTTCTTTCTAATTAAGGGCTCAAACATCACCTCTTAGTGATCCTTAATACTTATTTTTCCTAAAGCATTCACCTCTAATCCATAACCTCAGTTGAATCTTAGCTAGTATTCCATTACTAGCTCTAACCTGAGCTGTACCTTTCTAAATCCTTACAAATAGTTCTCTTTTTCCAATGCCAGAATATTTGTTCTGATACCAAAAATGTCACACCTTACTTTTAGAATGACTTAGAGTTGAATTAGAATCATTTTAGACCACATTTGATGGTCTTGAGCTAAAAAAAATCTCATTTAGGACGTTACTTTTTGGAAATTAGTGTTCACTGTATGTTTTCCTGATTTCAGGTCTAACTTTGAAAAATTATAACTAATTCTACAAAAATCGTATAGAGGTGTTTCATAATTTTATAGAAAGATATTTTAATGCTCTTTAAGGAAAAAATATCCAATTGGACTTATATTTGGCCAATTTGTACAGTTTAATCAATAAAGATTATTGTTTATTTGGTAAAATCTAGAACTTCCAGATTCTGTGCCTCAAATTTGAAAATTCATATCTCCTTGTGTACACATCCAATCGAGGTGTGTGCCTGTCATTTTAAAGTTTGGGATGTATACTATAAGCCTGTCAAATTTTGTGGCTTAATTTATCCATTTGATAGGTCAAACTGAAGCTCAAGTCTAACTGCTCCAAAACCTATGTTTTTTCCCTTAACTAACTTTTGCTTTAATTCTTTTTATTTCTTTGGCATGTAAAACTTGGGCTTACTCTTTCCTATTCATTCTTATACATTTTCATTCATTCCATACTCATTCTAAACACATACATTACATCATGGACATTCATATATATAATTTACAATATAGGAGAATTATTCATTGAACATTAACCTCATTCATTAACATCAACAATTCTCCATTTTCTTCTTGCTTCTTATGCAATTATTGCCCATCATTGATTAACCTAAATGATTGGTTAGGGAGGATGAGATTTGAGGGAATCTTAGTAGCAAACAATATGATATTAATCATGCTAGATGGATGCTAATGCACTACATGCAACTTGTTTATTCTCTTATTAATTAGTGACATATTAGCATGCTCAAAGCTAACTTCTTGATGTATGTCCATGGAGACATAATCTACTCATCATGAATAGTAATTACAACAGCTAAAACATGTCACAATAATATTCAAATAACATGTACACAGCAACACACAAGCATTCAACATCAAGCAAGGACAATAGGTCAGTTCACTACCTTGTACTTCAAGCTTTCCTCTTGCTTTTCCTTTGATTCCCTATGGCTTCCAAAATCATCTCTGAACAGGATAAGAGGCTTCCTTTTTAGGGATAAGATGTCTGGATGGCACACTGCAGACATGGCAACCAGTAAGAGCTTGTACTCCTTGCATTGAAATGCTAGGCATTATGCATGTTAGAGTATGCTCTTATTGAAAATTGAAGTAGAGAAATGAGAAGTTGCATAAGTCCTCTCCCTGTACCGTTCTAATATAGCTAAGAACGGTAAGAGCAGCTAGAGGAGTAAGAGAAATCTTAAGACAGATTGGCTTAGGTACCTAAAGAAGCAGATAGGTGGCCTGGAGAATTGAATGAGGCTTAAGAGAATGATATTGGCTATTGGAACAGTCTTGGGGAATGATCAGTCAAGTTACCAACTAAGTGGAGGTGACTTGTTTTATTACTCAATCCTGTGGTTAGAGTCTTTCAAAGATCTTAAAATGGCTCAAAGTGATGATGTTATTCCAGGGTCACTAGGGATCCTAAAGAGGCTTACGGTAGAGTGCAGTAGCTCCTGAGGTCGCAGTAAACTGAGTCTAAGGGAAAGTGGCTAAGCCATAAGAGTAAGAATATTGTACCTCTTTGGGAAGATGAAAATCAGGGATGAGTTTAAGATATAGAAACCTCCTTTAGTGGTAGACCAGTACAGAGAGAGTACCCATGGCTTTCTTCCAGATAACCTTATCATTGATTAGGCTGAGCTCAATTTTCTTCCGGTTAACAAAGGAAAGCTAGAGTTAGAAAATTTAGAGTTGTAAGACCTGAACAAGAGTTATTCAGGCTAGCTCCAGATATGGAAAGAATCCCTTGTGATACAATGACAGACTGAGTATTGACAGGCAAATCCCTAAAAAGAGGCTAGAGTCAGGAATGTAAGCTGAAAAGACCAAACTAAAGGTTAAGATAGAAATCACAAAGAAATGGTCGTATGAAGTTAAGTCCAAGTAGGGACTAAACTGTAAATTCAGAAAGTTAGGCCAATAAGGGTAAAAATGAAAAAGTACACAAAAAATAATAAGAAAATCCCAAAAAAATGGGAAATAATATTCTAAGGCTCTTTTATGAAGAGAAATGACAAAAATACCCTTGAATCAACTTAAATGGAATTTATAAGGTGATGGTTAGAAAAAAAGTATACCGTTTGAGGTAATTATTTAAAATAGCAATAGACCTAAAAAATGTACAGAAAAATGAGGTTAAATGGTTGAATGGCTTTAATAAATTAAAAAGATGATTATGCCGATAAAAGAGTATTTTAGTAAATGATTTTTATACAAGGCTTGAAGGAAGGATTACATCCTGAGAAAATTTATAGGTATTCTTAAGAATAAAAAGAAATTTATGGAGCCGACAGGAGAATTTTCTAAGCTCCGAAAAGCTATCAAGAAAGCCAGAGAAATGTGGGCCAAGTAAATTAGGAGGAAACTTAATGATTAAGTTTTGATCCAATGGCTAGGATTTAATCTCCCTTCTCCTCCACCAAATTTGTGACACTTGGCACTGTCTAGAAGAATGATGTAAGGATGATGCAAGAAGGTGACGCAATGATGTTGCAAAAGTTCACTTGAAGTTCTAAGATTGCACTTACTCTTTCTATTAGCCACCAGGGGCATTTTAGTCCATTCAAGTTAAAGTTTTGGCTATAAATAGACCCTCTCCTCCCCCTCCATTTCAGCCAACATGAGAATATTAGGGGAAACTCTTGCAATTTTATTTCTTAAAGCATAATCAAGAGGAGGACAGCTACCTTTGATCAACCAAGCTTGGATCTAAGGTTAGTAGGTTGTTCTATGTTGTTTCTTGCTTTGTATTCTTGAGTTTAATGGTTAAAAAATATAGAATCTCCTAAGAGGAGGTGCTGGCCAAAATTAATAAGAGTTAGGGGAGGATGATTTTGATGTTAAACATGGTTAGAACACATTGATTAGAGGTTGTTTCAAGTGGATCTATATTGAAATTAGAAGAATTGTATGATATGGTTATTAGGTATAGTGTTCGGCCAATATGAGATCTATACCCTAGGATGATATTTTCATAATTTTGATGCTTCTATTATGTTTTAAATCAAAAATGGTGTAGGGTAAACTTAAAGAACAAGCATTTGAAGCATTAGAATTAAAGTTGGAATTTTTAGAGTTATGAACCCCCTATTTGGCCAAACTAATTTTTGGGGAAGGAGTTGGATTTTTTATTAATCTAATCTCATATTTGGATTTCTTGGGCAAAATTGTATAGGATTAGCCTAAGGAAATAAGTTTTATAAACCTAAAACAATAATCCAAAATTTAGAGAAAAGGTTGAGTTCAAGAGAGCTAGTCTTGAACTTCATGTAATCTAGTGGTTCAAACTGAATGTGCGCAGTGGAAGCGTGGTGGCCCCATAATCCACAGGTCCCAAGATTGAAACCTAGCTCTGATACCAAAAATATTATACCTTACTATCGAATCGATTGAGGATTTAATTAGAACCATTTTAGAACACATTGGATGGTCTTGGGCTCAATTTTTTTCACAAAAACACTGATTTTCAAATTTTTACTATCCATTTGGTAAAAATCCAGTTTTTTTGGTCCAAATTCAAAAAATCATAATTTAATCTAGAAAAATCAAAATGGAGTAGTTTAAATTTTGTGAAAACCTCTTTGAAATATCTCTCAGGGAAAAATAGTCTTATGAACTAATTATATTTGAAAAAGTGTCAGGTTTTTATGGAAGTCACTACTATCATTTTGGTAAAAATCCTTTTTTTCAGATTTTAGACTTAATTTTAAAAAATCATTAAAAATCGCACAGTTGTCCATTTTTAATGTGCTACCTATCAAATTTAAGCTTGAGAGGTGACTCTAAGCACACCAAGTTTCATGATTAAATTCATTCAGGAGCTCAATTAAAATGTTGTTCCAAATTGACGGCTTGCTTAGGCTTACAGTAGAACCATGCATACTTATACATAACCAAAATAGAATTGTTTTCTCATGGTTCACCACCACAATTACTTTTGAATTTGTAGTGTCTCTTTAGATGATTCAAGAACCTAAAATGTTGGATTATTTTAGGAGGGTAAGATTTCAATGAAATCCCAATAGCAAAATTAACCAACTATATCATCAACATCATTACCATATTAGCTACTATTGGTGAACTAGCACGCTTATCATTTGGAAAACTCAATCATGCAAAGGCCAGGAAAGAAAGTGTAAAGAGCAGCCACATCACAATCAAGAAAGTTCATCCTCATAATAGCAATTAATCATGCAATAATCAACAATGCAAGGTTAATATTAGTGGTTAGGTTAAACTTTGCTACCTTGCTCCAAAGACTTGAGCTTTCTTTGTTTTTCTTCCTTCCCTTCACAAATGTCAAACCCTAACATGATAAACCACAGAAGTGGGAGCAAGATCATCAACCATTCCATACAAAAATCAACAACATAACTCAATAAATTCTTAAACTCATTTAAAGCTTTCATTTTTGTCTTTGAATTTTTAGAGTTTGTGTTCTTTAACCCTAAAAATTCTCTCTTGACCTATTCCTACATGGTTTTTTATGTGGATTCCAAATATGTGTTTGGATTTAAGAAAATTAAACTCATTCTTCTAGTTTTGAACTGACCAAACCAATAGGGTTTATTATCCAAAATTACAACTTTGATTCTAATGCTTCCAACACTTGTTCTTTGGGTTTATCCTGCACCATTTTGCATTTTGAACATAATAGAAGCATCAAAACAAAGAAAAACACATCCTAGGATCTAGTTCTTGTCTTGGCCAAATTGGTTTTCATGAAAATAACAAGAAAATCACTTCAAAAACAACCTACAATCACTTGAAACCACTAGGAACTATCATGTTTTGAAGTGTTCTAATAAGATTAAACAACAAAAATTTCTGCCCTACAATATACATGTTTTAGCCAGCATCCAACGAAAAGAGAAACTAGGATTTTCAACCATACAACTCAAGCAAGCAAGCTCAGGAATAACTTAGAACCAAAAACTAACCTTGAATCTAACTTATATGATCAAAGTTGCTTCCTTTTTCTTGATTTCCACTTGAAGCCCTCTCTTTTCCCTCTTGATCTCTCCTTTGCCAAAATATTGGTCTGAAAAATGAGAGAGAAGAGCTATCTTAATTAGTAAAATATCCCAACTACCATCATTAATGAAAATCCAAATGTCATTACCCCCTTTACTCTTGCATTCTCTTTTCTAATTAACTAAATCCAATTGAAATTAATTACCAAAAGTCAAAATCCTCTCTATTTGAGGTGTGACACTTGGTAAATTCAAATCCTCTTCATTAAGGGCTTGACACATGGCAAAATGTGAGCCATTTGAATTGCAAGACTTTAGTCTTCACTTATTGGTGCACTTTGACTCCGGTTTTAATTTCTTTTCTATAATTCTGTAATTATTTTTTGTTATATTCATAACTTATTCTCCTCATTTTTCTCTTTCCAAAATGCCCTCTTTATCCAAATCTCAAATTTTCATTAATTAAATAAAAAGAAAAACTATTTTCCTTCTTATTAGTGATTTTTCCAATTGTCAAAAGAATTAGGAAAAATCTTAGATATTTGAGGGTCTCTTTTTAATTCCATAATCTCTTATAATTTCTTGGGACATCATAGGAATTTTCTTGGAATTTTATTCTCCTTCCAAATATTTATTTGAAATTTTCCAAATAAAAGGCCTTGAATTAGCCTAAATCACTCTTAAATTTCTTTGTAATTTTTTCAAGGGTAATTTGGTTATAAAACCAATTATATATCCTCATATAATTCTCAAGGAACATTATTATTATTTTTTCTTAATTTTTTAAGGCCTGAAAATTTTTTTTCATAATTATTTTTGACCAATTTTCTTTAATTAGTCAAATTTTCATAATTAACTTGGAAAATAATTATTATTATTTTCCACCAAAATTTTTCTATTTCTCCTTATCATTTTTGACCTCTAAATGTTTAGGAATATCCTTATTCCTAATTACCATATTACTGGAACCTGTCACCTTAGGTACCCTAGCTGATGATATCAATGAGTTGGCAGAGCATGTCTGCCAGTTGCGTGTCACACTCCTTCGAGAGATAAAGAGGCAGAAGGACCGTGATGCTCTTTATGATTGAGACCGGTGTTATCGCCATCATGTGGATGCTTTGATTACTGAACGGTTGAACTTTCTCCTACCTCCTGAGGAGGATTACCCTTAGAGCAGAGCTGGGACATCTAAAGCTGATACTTCTGGTGCAGGACCATCTGGGTCTAGGGTGGATGATACTCAGATGCAGCAGTAGTTCTTTCTTTGTGTGCCTTGTTTCTTGTTTTTATTTCTATTTTGAGTCTGCATTACTGGATACTTGTTAAGCTTTTTGATGTTTTCATTACTTTGCACTTGCCTAGTTGGATTGGATGCTGTTTTAACTGTTGGGCTACTGATAGCCTTCTTATTTTACTATTATCTTTACAATTGCATTGATCCCCTACGCTATTTTCACTTATCCTTTTTGTTTTGCCTACAACCTGTCTTCCTTCTCCCTCCTCTTTGTGAATTCAATGTGTTGTGCTTCAATTTAGATTAGACTTCACAACTTCCGATTCACTTATTGATTGGTTTGCATGTACCGGTTTAAACATTGAGGACAATGTTGTGTTTAAGTGTGGGGGAGAGATCTCTATTTTTTATTTCAGCAAATGCTTCATCTTGCATCCATTTTTACTCTTTAGGTGCTTTAGAATTGGCATTTTTGAAGTTATTGAAGTTAACTTTTAGGGAAGTTTGAAAATTGCATTGCATTCTATCTTTTTGCCAACCTTCTCTGCAACTAACTCCTTCTTTCGCCACGGCAAAGCACTTCTTTCTCACCTATTTTCACTTCTCGGCCATACTTCGCCACAGCGAAGCAAGCCTGGTACCAGGTCTTCCTTCTCGACTAATGTTCGCTACGAAGAAGTCTTAAGAAAAAAAAACCTTAAATACTTTGTAATTTCATTTTTCTTCATTTGGAAATCCTCTTGGTTTAGATTCTTAATATTCCTGCATTTTCTGTAAAAAAAATTGTTGGAAAATTCAAATTATACTTGTGCTTTTAGAAAACTACCCATACTTTTAAATGATGGTTGAACTTAGACTAGTCATTCCTCACTGTTTTTGACAAAGAGTAATTATTAGCTCCTTTCTCCAGGAACATTTATGTTTATTTCGTGGATAGAATAATTATTATGCTTGTACTCAGTTCTACTTTCTCTTTTATTCCATCCATTTCACTTAACCATCACTAAAATTTACGAACCCTAAAGTCCTCTTGATTTGCAATTTACAGTTCTTGTGGTGGAGAGGTAGAATTATCACAAGCCTATGGTAGAGATTGGACTGAACAGACTTAGAGTGAAATAATCCCAAGACAAGTGAGTTGAGAGCTAAACACATATCCTTGAGATAAATCTCTTTTGCTCAATCTTTTGGATTAAATGTCCATAGTGTTTACTTTCTTAGCATATCTTTGCTTTACCATTGTCAATCTCCATGGGAATTTCTTACTAATCTTCTACTATCATCTTTAAGCATGCTAGTATTTCTCATTGCACTGGTATCTTTTTGAATCGTTTTTGAGCTTTGTCCAAGAGTACAAAGATCTAAGTATGGGGGAATTTGATTGAGCTCAAATTGTTTATACTATTTGATGACATTTTCTATGTTATTGTTACACTGTTTGGCTCATTTTAATGATATTTATGCTTAATTGAGATTGAGGGTCTTTGTTCTGAGTTAGTGTTGTTTGAGGGTAAAATTGTCATATTTATTCATTAATGGCATTTAATTGATTATTGGGACAATCGATACCTCAAATCATTTCTTTTTATTTCAGGACACTCAAGAAAAAGAGCCAAGAGTGAAGATCAAGGACGTGCAGTAGACAAGACGTAATGACACCTCTGCCAAGTTCGCCGGGGCAAAGGTACCACATCAAGCAGAAGACTTCCTAGCTAATGTTGACTGCGGTGAACCCCTCAAATCAGCAACCCAGACCCGAACCATTTTTGGAAATTTTACCTACCCACTCTCATAAACTGACCCAGTACACCCCAACACTGGTAGAAAAACCCTATTTCGTGTAAGTGACATCATTCACTGATACCACAACCTCCATCTCTGTTCTCTCTCATCTTTCTCTCATCTAACCCTAATTTCTTCCATTTTTCACTGTCAAATCTTGATAAGCCTCATTATTTGCATATATTTCTAGCCTTAAACTCATGCTTTTCCTATTTATACTTGCATATTTTGGGTATAATTAGTTTTCTTTGTGCATAAGAGTTGGTGAAGGAGGACATGAGGTTTTCTTTGTGTTTTTGCATGATATTATGTGATTTTATTTGTATGTACTTTTGATTCCTTGTCTAGTATGAGTTTCAGGGAGCTTCTTTAGCGTTCTGGCCATTCTGTCTGAGGCGCCACGGCATGTCATCTCAGGCGCTGCGGTGGATTTGCCAGAGGACTCTCTGGGATAGGCACCATGGCGGATAGTTAAAGGCGCCACAGTGTACCAAGTTTCACAAAGAGCTCAGAGTCACTAATCCAAACGACACCGTATTGGTAAGGCACCAAGGCGGATGACGGAAATCAGCAATTTAAACCAGAAACCGGGTCTTGGAGCTCCATTTCGGTTAGCACGTGAATCCTAAAATAATTTTTAGTTGGAAGGCGTTAAATACAAGGAAGAAAAACATTTAGGAGGGACAGAGGTTTTTGAGATTCAGTTCTGGAAGTTTTCGATCATCATCTTGATCATCAGCTCTCAACATTTCTGGATTAGGCTGGAACCCTTCATCCATATTGTCCATTTCCCAACCATCACCATTGCTTTACTGAGTTCCTATCCTCCAGCTTGAGTATTTCATCCTCCATGTCCAGCTAAGCTTCAAGGATAAACCAGAAAAGAAGTTAAACCCGGAGTAAAAGTGAACTGATAAAGCAAGACTAGAGTCTTGCAATTCAAATGGTTCACACTTAGCCATGTGTCAAGCCTCTAATGGATGGTAATTAAAGCTTTCCAAGTGTCAAGCCACCAATGGAGAGGATCTTGACTTTGGAATTTAATTACATTATGAATTAAGTTAATTAAGAGAGAGGTTTAAGACTAATTAGGCACTTAACACTTGGCTCCTCATTAATGATGGTTGGTGGTATATTTTGGTGCATTGAATGAGCTTCTCCTCCCCCTAAATCTGATCCATATTTCGTGCAAGGCATGAAGAGAGGGAAAAAGAGAGAGTTCAAAGGAAAACCAAGAGAAAGGCATCAACTTTGGTCATTCAATCAAGGATTCAAGGTGAGTTCTTAGTTCTAGATGTGTTCTTGCCTTGTTTTCCTTCTCTTTTATGGTTGAAAAATCTATCTCCTCTCTCTTTAATGGTTGGCCAAACTGAATAATAAAAAGGGAAGGGAGTTTGGTTGTTAGATCTTGCTAAGACACAACAACACAAGTTAGATCCTAGTCTTTGCAAGTGATTATAGTTAGTTTTGAAGCATTTTTCATGGTTATTTCCTTGAGTGTTACTTTTAGCCAAAGCAAGATCTGAACCCTAGGATATGTTTTTCAAAGTTTTAAGGCTTCCATTGTGTTCAAAATGAAAAATAGTGTAGGGTAAACCTAAAGAACAAGTGTTGGAAGCCATAGAAGCAAAGTTGTAATTTTTGAGTTTTAAACCCTAAGGGTTCGACCAAGCTGAAACTGGAAGAGGAAAATTTATTTTGTTAAATCCAAGTAAATATTTGGAATCTACATGAAAAATCATGTAGGATTGAGTCAAGAGAGAATTTTTAGGGTTTATGGAAATCAACTCTAAAAATTCAAGAACAAAGATGGAAGCTTTAAGGGGCTTAGGAGTTACTTGAGTTATGCTATTGATTTTATGAGAAATGGTTGATGATTCTTGCTACCCCTTTTTATGGATTTCCATGTTAGGGTTTGGCACTTGTGGAAGCAAGAAGGAACAACAAGAAAAATAAAAAGCATTAGATTAAGGTAGTGGGATCTAATTAGCCATTAATGTTAACTTTGCATTGTTATATATGGCATGTATGCTTGCTATTATATGGTTAAACTATTATGTTGTGATATGGTTGCTCCTTGCATTTGTTGCCATGGCCTTGCATGTTGAGGTTGCCTATTTATAAAAGATTAGTTCTCCTATGATAGCTAATGTTGAAATGCTTTATAATGATGCATGTTAATGTTTGGTTGATTGATCTTGCTACTGGGATTTCTTAAAATCTCATCCCCCAAATGTAATCTAACATTTTAGGGCCTAGGACTACTATGAGCAAGCTATAGATTGGAGGCTAAAGTATGGTGTTTTGCCATAAAATTCGTGGACCCTTTTTGGTTATGTATATATTAAGCTAACAGTGCTGTAAGCACACTGACACTGCCATGTTCACGTGACTTTTCAATTATTCTCCTGAATGCATTTAATCACAAAATTTGGTATGACTATAGATAACGTCCTGAGATTCAATTTGATAGATAATACGTTAAAAATGGCCAAGTATATGAATTTTAATGATTTTTCAAAGTTAAAGGTCAGAATCTGGGAAAAAGGGTCTTGGCAAATGGATAGTGTTACATTTCACAAAAACCTGATGCTTTTTCATAAGGAATTGGATTATGAGATTATTTTTCCTTGAAAGAGGACTTAAAGAGCTTTAAGTAGAATTTTAAACCACCCCATTTGGATTTTTTTGGAATAAGTTATGAATTTTCAAAATTGGGCCAGAAAAACTGGATTTTTACCCGATGAACAGTAAAAATCCGAAATTTAGCATTTTAAGGTAAAAGGTGAGCCCAAGACCATCCAATGTGGTCTAAAGTGATTTTAAATGAAACCTAAGTGGATACAATAGTAAGGTGTGACAATTAATATGGTATTGTTCGTTATTGATATTCCTCAAATCTCACCCCCTCCCTAACTAATCATTTAGGTCACTCAATGATGGGCAATAATGGCATGAGAAGCAAGGAGAAGAAAGTGGAGCATTATTGATGTTAATGAATGAGATTAATATTCAATGTATAATTCTCCTACATTGTAAATTATGTTTATGGATACCTTGGTGCAATTTATGTGCATAGAATGCTTATGGCATGTATGAAAATATATGAACATGAATGGGAAAGAGTAAACCCAAGTTATGTATGCCAAATAAATAAAAAGAATTAAAGCAAGCAAAGGTGAAAGGATAAAACGTAGGTCCTAGAGCAGTTAGATTTGAGCTTCAGTTTGACCTATCAAATAAACGAGTTAAGCCACAAAATTTGGCAACTTATAGTACACATCTTGAGCTTTATAATGAGAGGTATATCACCTTAATTGGATGTGTATACAAGGAGATACAAATTTCTAAGGTTGAGGTACAAATCTGGAGTTCCAGATTTTTCCAAATGAACAGTAATCTTTATCCAATAAACTGTACAGATTAGGCAAGGAGAAGTCCAATTGGATATTTTTTCCTTAAAGAGCATTGAAAGAGCTTTTCATAAAATTTTTGAACACCTCCATAAGAATTTTTTAGAATTAGTTATGATTTTTTTAAAGTTGGACCTGTAATATAAAAATTGCACAGGGAACAGTAATTTCCAAAAAAGTAACGTCTTAAATGAGATTTTTGAGCTATAGACCATCCAATGTGGTCTAAAATGATTCTAAATGAACTCTAAGATATTATACAAGGAAGGTGTGATATTTTTGGTATTAGAGTAGAGGTTCTGGTATAGGAAAAAGAAAACTATCTGCAAGAAATTAGAGAAGCCCAATTCAGGTTTGAGCTAGTAATGGAATACTAGCTAGGGTCCAATTAAGGTTATGAATTGGAGGTGACTGCTATAGGAAAAATAAGTATTGAGGATCACTAAAAGGTGATGTTTGAGTCCTCAATTAAAAAGGAACAAATAAATGATGATAAGGAATCATAAGCTAAGGAAGGTTGCCATTATTTAACAATAAAGAGACTTACCCTTTAAAGAAAGAAAGGATAATGGCTTATAAGGCAAATAAAGGTATGAGCCTAAACCCTAGAAGAAAAGGACCAAGTGGCAACCTAAGTTAGATACAATTAGTGTAGCCCTGATATGAGGTTAAGGCAGCACGATCAAAGTAGCTATCTTTGATTCCTAAATGGATATAAAAAGCTAGGAAGAGCTAAAGATAGTGATAAGTCTCATTATTTGCATATATTTCTAGCCCTAAACTCATGCTTTTGCCATTTATATTTACATACTTTGGGTATAATTGTAACACCTCATGTTTAAATCAATTAACTTTCCTTGCAGAAGCATTTGGAATCACTTTTGAAGGCTACAATTGATGAAAAATCAAGTTGAAAATTTTCATTTACGGGTTACTATTCATTGTCACCTTAACATGTGACAAACTTCGAAAATTCATAACTAATTGTAGAAAAATTGAAATTGAGTGATTCCAAGTTCTACAAAAATCTCTTTGGATAAAATTTTGAGGAAAAATAGTTTCTGAACTGATTGCCTTGAAATTCGAGCTCAATTTCATTTGAAAAAGTTACTGTTCATTTGGTCATTTTCGGATTTTACTGTATTTTTGCCTAACTTTAGAAAGGCATAACTTTCTGTTTGGTTATCAGAATCAGGCAAACTACCCCTCATTTTAAAGAGAAACATCAGATCTCTTTGCTTGCCAAATCTTATGACCTAACTCACTCGTTTGATAGGTCAAATTGGAGCTACAAACTCACTGCTCCAGGACTTACGTTTTATCCCTTAACATCTCTTTAATTCTTTTTATTTCTTTGACATAGATAACTTGGGATTACTCTTTCCCATTCATTCTCATACATTTCTATTTATGCCATAAACATTATAGTTAAATACATGGTATCATTGACATCCATAACATAGTTCACAAAATAGTAGAATTATACATTTATCAACAGTCTCATCCATTAACAAGAATAATTCTCCGCTTACTTCTCCTTGCTTCTCATGCCATTATTGCTCATCATTGATTGACCTAAATGGTTGGTTAGGGAGGGGTGAGAGTCGAGGGAATCTCACTAGCAAACACTACCCATAAGCATGCAAGACATAATGCACATACATGACATGTTATAACATTAACACATGAATGCCATGGAAAGTAAGCTAAAGCATTTCATGCTTCCATAACATATTGCTAAGGCAAAACATAACATAAACTTGCAAACATAACTTTGCAAACATTTCATCATAGCTTAATCACATCATGGCAACACAATCACATCATACAAGCATACATATCAAGCACACAGTATAGGTAAGTTCACTACCTTGCAACATGGCTTTCCCCTTGCTTTTCCTTTGATTCCCTTGTCTTTCCAACCATGTGGACATTCGCTCAACATCACCAAACATCCTCTTGGATGTTCCAAAGGTCCTAAACATAGTCATAATGATCATACAATCTATTAGAACCACTACGTTACATAAAGTTCAAGACTAGCTCTCTTGAACCTCAACCCTTTCTCTTCCTTTTAGGGTTTTCTTTCTAGCTTTTCTAACATAAATCTCATCATTTTCTATCCTTAAGATCCATTTCTTATCAATTAGGACCACTTTAGATGGCCTTAGATTCAAGAATACCAAATCTGGAAATTTTGCTTCGCGGGTACTGTTCACGCAGAATTTCCAGAATTTTTGCTCCAATTTGAAAATTGATAATTAATTCTAGAAAACTCCAAATTGAGTGCTTCCAAGTCTCACTGAAAGCTCCTTAAGTTCACTTTAAAGGAAAAATAGTTTCATGAACCAATTTTTTGCTGAACAGTACCGGAACTGTACGGAACTAGAAACTCTTCCCAAAGTTCAACACTGTTTCCAGATTTCAAACCCTAACTTTGAAAAATCACCATAAATTGTACACATATCCAAATGAAGTGTTATGCCTATGGATTTAAAGCTCATAGAGTGTACTTTAAGCATAAAAAATTTAAGAATCAGATACACACAGTCACTAATCTGAAATAGGCATAAAATCAGGTGCTATAACCATCGCATACCTTGTTTTAGAGCTTGATCTGGCTTGGAACCACTTGGCCTTTCTTTCTCCCTCTTCTTTCTCTCTCTAGAAACCATTTTTAAGAGCTTACCCATGGATTCCTTATGCTTGGACGAAATGGTAGGGAGGGGAGGGGGTATTTATAGAAAAACAGACTGAATCTGGACCGTTGATCTTAAAAATACGTGGCTCGATCTGGACCGTCCATTTTCTCTTTTGATCTTATAGTGACAAGTGTCCTATGACATCATGCTTACCTCATCATGATGACATCATGCTTACATCATCAAGCTGCATGTTTTTAATCCGACCGCACACGTGTCTTGCATCCGACCGTACACGTGTCTTACATCTAGCCATACACGTAATATTTTCTTTTTCCCATCTAATCATACACTTGTCACTTTCATGTCCTTTCATCATTTATGGCATTAAAATAGGGAGAAAATAAATGAAAATTCGTGCAAAAATATTTTCTTAATTATTTCTCCACCTATCAAGCCAATCTTGCATTATATCGGATACTTTTCGAGTCCTGACTTACCCTATACCACCAGGACATGTTCTGACACTATTTTCTCATCTTAACAAGTACATATATGGTGCCACCTTAGAGTAGCAGAGGGAAAAATAATTAGCTCTACTAACAGGCTACTTAACCTTACTGAGTCATGCAGTAGAGATTTCACTATAATGGGTAGACAAAAGACTGTCTAAAATATTCCCGTACTGCGTTCTGATTTTTATGCTGTCCATAAATATCTTCAGGTGACTCAGCATGATGACTTGTAGGTGTCATGATTACGCTTGATGACTCAGCATGATGACTCGTCGGTGTCATGGTTACGCTTGATGACTCAGCATGCTGACTCAGCATCGTCATAATGGCTCTTAAATATTTTCTTTGGTTTTGTCTCCTATTTAGGGGAAAAAATTATTTAACATTTGACTGGAGCATTTTATTCAATCCAGAGCTCTAAAAATTCACCAAAAATATCATAAAATTCCTCATATTCTAGAGAAAATTTGTGAATTTTCTCAGGTCATAACTCAACCTGTAGCCCCACTTAAAAATCATTCTTTAAAATGCCCTTTTTCGGCACAACTGGCTTTTAAGTATTCTTAAAGCCATTTTGCTGGTCTTCTGGAGATGAGACTAATTTTATAATTTTTTATAGTCTCTTAGATCATACATCCCCATTTTACCATAATTTTCTGAGGTTTCCTTATGACTCAAACAATTAAATCTACCTCTACATCTCAAATTGAGCCATAAACTTATAAATTCCTTTTAAGTTACGTCAGAGGTATTTTCGTCATCTCTCTTAACAAAAGAGCCTTAGACTGTTATTTCCCATTTTCTGGGATTTTCTTTGAATTTTCTAAGTACTTTCCATTTTACCCCTGATGGGCGTAACTTTTTGAATTTACGGTTTTACCCCTACTTAGGCTCAACCTCATAAAACCATCTCTTTGAGGCTACTAACTTAACCTTTGGTCTGTATCTAGCCTCTTTTCTCTTTCTGGGCCTTTGAGACTTTACTAGAGCCTCTAACTTTGATTACCTTTAGCCCCTTAAAACATTCATTTTGCAGTTTAGTCCCTAAAACTGCTTTAACTTTCTTTTCATCTTTAAGACCTCTACTAAAAAGGGATCTGGTAGCCTATCTCATTCAGAATATTTCTGATACTTCTAGGCCCAAAAATCGGGATGTTACAATAATTAGCTTTCATTGTGCATAACAATTGGTGAATAGAATTGTGAGGTTTTGTAGGTGTTTTGGCATGATTTTATATGATTTTATATATGTGTACTTTTGATCCCTGCTTTGGTGTGAATTTCAGGGAGTTTCACTAGCATTTTTCGCCATTCTGTCTGAGGCGCCACGGCGGATATGGGAAAGAGCCGCGAAGGATTTCCAAAGGTACTCTCGGTCAAAGGCGCCACAGCGAATGATCAGAGGCACCGCGACAAATGATCAGAGGTGCCACGGTGGATCAAAGTTTACATGGAGCTCAGGATCACTAATTGAAACGACACCGTACAGGCTAGGTGTCGCGGCGGATGGACAAAGGCGCCGCGACGGATGACGTAAAATTTCATATTTAAATACAGAGTCGCGCGCTACAACCAGGGACGGCTAGATTCAGTTCGTCATTCTCTCCAGACGCTTATTTTCTTGTTCTCTCCGCCTTCTCTCAATTCTCTCTTCCATTTTCGTCCAAATCCATCATTTTCCACTGATCATCTATGAATCTTTCATTGATTCTTGCTGTTTCTGCTCCAATTCAGAGTATGAGTAGCTGAATTTCCAAGTTCTCCTAGCAATGAAGCTTACCTGAGTTCATACGCAGATTTTCTTGTTCTCTCCACCTTCTCTCAATTCTTTCATTGATTCTTGTCGTTTCAGATCTAGTTTCTACTTTCTATTCTAAGATTCATTTGTTTCAGTTGAACATTTGTGATTAGAATGAAGGTTGAGTGATTAGATTTATGTTTCTTGGAATTTAGATTTGATTGAACATTCAGATGTGAGTTGTGTCCTTGATTCAATGAATAGAGGATTCTCTGTTGATTTGTAGATCTAATTCGTTTTTACTTGGACTGTTGTTCTGTAATTCTAAATTTTGATTGCATGAATTGATGATTCACAGTTGTGATCATCCTTAGAGAATTGCAACTTGCTTCTCAAGTGTTCTTGTCAATTGATTTTCCTTCTCTACAGAGCAAGACAATGAATCTAGTAAGATAGTTGTTTTTGATATGTGTTTAGAGAGATTTGAGTAGTAGCTGAATCTATCCATTTAATTGACTTTGAGAGACTCCAAATTATAAGATTGAACAAGAAAGGTTAGATAAATTGCTAAGGGAACTACTATCTCTTATCTGAATCTCTTTTGCATTTTACCTTTTATTGGATTTGTTTCTTGTTTCAATTTCTCTTTTCTGAAACTCAAGCTTTCACATTGGTAATTTGATAATTAAAGTGAATTGTTAAGAATTGAATTACAACTTAAGGCTCCTTGAGAAGAATGACCCAGGTATTGCCTCACTTGCTGCATTTCCCTAGTAAAATTTTGATTACCTAGCGACAAGGTTTATCAAATGGCGCCGTTGCCGGGGAATCTTACTTGTTGAGTGTAACATCCTGAGTTTTATCGGGTTTTAATAGCCTCTTTTGGGTTGATTTTGAGGATAGATTAGTGATTTAATCTTGATCTTGGTGTTTGGGTTGGATTTGAGGTTTGTTGGAGGAACAGGTGAACGTACCCCTCTCAGGGTATGTTCGCCGTGGCGAAGTTTACTTGCCACGGCACACCGGGAGTTTCAGAGGGGAGTGTCTTCTCGGGAAGGTTTGGCCGCGGCGAAGTTGTTCAGGTGAGCGAGGCTTCCCTTTCGGGAAGGTTTCGCCGCGGCGAAGGTAGGGGTATGCCGCGGCGAATGTTTTCTGGGCGAGCGAGAGTTTCCTCTCGGGAAGCTTTCGCCGCGGCGAAGTCAAGATTTCAGGCGAGTGATCCCTCTCGGGATTAGTTCGCCGCGGCGAAAGGTCGCGATTCTATATAATCGCTGGAGGGTTCAGTTGTGCGAAAATAAGAAAATCTGAAGGAGGAGAGAGGAGCTCTACTAGGGTTTCGGTTTTGAGGCTTGGGAAAGACATTTCTAAGGATCCATTACCTCAAGTAAGTGATTTTAACCTCTAATCTTCTTTCTTTATTGGAATTTCTTGGAATTTCTGAGGATTTTTGGTGGAACCCTAGGATTTTCTAAGTTGTGATGGAATTGAGGTTTTTGACCGATTGTTTTGGGTTTAATTGATTGCATTGGGTTAGTTTAAGTATTTAATCGGTGTAGTTTCCTTGGATTTAAAGAATCTTGAATTTTTGGAGTTAGGGTTTATGGAATTGGATGATTTGGGATTGAGGATGATAATGTAGAGATTGATTTTGAGTTTTGTGAATTGGGTTATGTTAAGGAGGGTTAAATTGGATGTTTAATCGGTTTAGAATTGTTGTTGGAAGCTTAATTGCTCAAATGGGATGTTTGGGTGTAGAATTCCATAGTGGGTCCTTGAGGTTGTGAATTTTAAGTGATGTTTGGAAGGGAATTAAGGTTTTAATGGATTGGTATGACTTTGGAGTGTTGCCTTGATAGTTATACCCTTTGAGTTGGGTAGAGTTTTGATGGGAGATAGGAATTTTGTGTCCCCAAGTGTTGTTTTGGCCACATTATTAGTTTGAAAGCTAATATATGATGGTTGTGTGTTTGTGTGCTTGTGTAGACCGGTTGTGAGTCTTGGTGGTGCACGGGGCCACATTGTCGGTTTGTTATTCTTTACTCAGGCGAGAGGTAACCACTTTTCAATCCTTAGTACTTGCTTCTGTGGTATTGTTAGTAGATTTGTGTTTTGTGCTCCAAGTAATAATTGTGTTCAAACTATATGTTGTGTATAAAAAGGAAAACCGTCTTGTGGGGTTTTGATTGATGATGAATGAAATCTTGAAGTTGTGAAAGATATGCCACTGAATGAGATTAATTGTGAAATGATTATTACTCTTGATTATGATTTGAGTATGATGCATTAATTGGGAATTGGTGAGAGATTTGTCTGTTACTACCACGTGGTAAGGCCTCCATTAATGCATGATGGTTGGCTTAGTACGTCCCCCATAGTGAGGGATAGGCCTTTTGGCTCCCTACGTCCCCCGGAGTGAGGGATAGGCCTTTTATGGCTCCTTACGTCCCCCATAGTGAGGCACCTGAAAATCCCCCAAAGTGAGGGATTTGGTTGATGGGATTGCATCATTGCACTTGCATGAATTGTTGTGGCTATCGTTTTATATTATTTGTGAACTGCCCCACTTGACACCTCACGAGCACCTATTTAGTAGTACCTAGTATTGGAAAGGTTGGTTACTGGGACTTTGTCTCACCCTGTGGTTTACAATGTTTTCAGGTGAAGGTTCCGGGCGTGGGCCATCGGGAAGAGACGCAGAGGCTTGAGCTTGGTTAGCTTTAGGCCTCTAGCATTTGCATATGTATGACTAGTATATATTGCCACGTTTAGGACTGCTTTTTGAAATATTTGATTACCCGGCCTTGTTGTAAACTAGAGAGAATGTATCTCCTTATTTTGGTTGGCCGGAGGCCATTGCTAGTGTTTTATGAACTCTGGATTATATGGTTGAAAACTATTTAGATGGGCTGATTTTGATGTATGTGTTACTCGGGCCGGAGGCTCGGAGGCCCAGTGGATATGAATGGATTATTTTAGTTGCATGCAACGTCTTACGGGTTGACCCGAGCTTGAAAGTCAATTTCTAAAAATATGAAATTTTCCTTCTACTATGGTAGCTCGTTTTAACAGCTCTCCTTTTCTACCATAGTAGAGGTTTTATGATGAGTTATGATGTTTTGGAGGTTAAGGGTTTTACATTGAGGTTCTAAGTAATTCACTGGTTTGCCAAGAAAAAAATATATTTGAAAGCCTAAAACTACATAAAAAGTAGTTTTAGTGTTTCTGAGTTGTTTTCCATTTTCACGCTTGTGCTTTGTTATTGAGTTGTCTCCTTATTGTTGTGTTCTAAATTCATTCCTTAGGTTGTCAAGGAGTTAACACAATTTGGTCAGCTGTGAATTGTTTGAATCCTTGCTGTAGCAACCTTTTTTCTTTTAATTGTTCTTCCACTAAATCTGATGATAGTTGATTGTTTTTATACTTTTGAGATCTTCTTCTTGTAGGAAAATTAATACCATTGTGTTAAAGGTTCAATTTACAAGAGTGAAGGTGTGAGCAGTGTCAGAAGCTGCTGGAAATCAGTTTACCTGGTTTATCAGGAGAAGGCGCCGCGGTGGATATCACCAGACGCTGTAGCACCCTTGACAGTAGCGATTCTGTAACAAGAGCCGCGGCGGATTTCATCAGGCGCCATAGCGCCTACCTAAATTTGGCTCAAGAGTCGTCTCTATAATAGAGGTCGCGGCGGATTCAAGAAAGTGCCGCGGCGGATTTCACCTGATTCCCTCTTAACTTTTTGGCTTTTCTCTGATCTTTTTCTGTTGTCTAATTGTTGTTTCATATTTATTTCATTAGTTTATCCTCTTGTTCCTTAGTTGCATGTCCCAGGATAAGACTCTTTTACCTTTTGATTGGGAAATCAATAGAACTCTAAGGCAAATCAAGAAAACCAAACAAATAACTGAATCTAGTAAGCAACCTATATTGAGTGAATCTTTTCCTCAAGTTGAATCTTGCTGTTCTTCAGAATCTGAATCTACTCTAGGAGGTTTTATAGACAATCATTTTGTGATGGATCAAGATAATAACAATGCTCAAACTGAGAAAGGTGATGCTGCAAATAGACCTCAAAATGAAAGGCAAGCAGAAAATGTTCTTCATAATGCTAATCTTCAATTGAATAGAGATGAGGAGAATAGGAGCATTAGAGAAATTAATAACTCAAGTGTGAACTGTGATCCATGTGGTTTTTATAACTTTGAAGCTAATTTTGAACTTAAAGGTACCTTGATTAATACCTTACCAAGATTTCTTGGTCTTGCAGGGGATGATCCATATAGATATCTTCAAAATATGCATGCTGTTTGTTCTTCTATGAAGCCCCATGGTGCTCAATTAGAAGATGTGCTAAGGAGAGCTTTTCACTTCACACTAGAAGGAAATGCTAAGGAATGGTTGCAAAGTCTACCTCAACACTTCACAACACTTACATGGGAACAACTTAAGAAGGCCTTTTTAAAGAAATACTTTCCTGCATCAAGGACATCTAAATTGAGGAAGGCTATCTATGGAGTTCAACAAGATAGTAGAGAGACCTTGTATGAGTATTGGACAAGATTTCTAGCCATGCTTTCTAAATGTCCAAATCATCAAATCAGTAAGTCTAATCTAGTCCAGTATTTCTATGAGGGCTTACTATCTCATCACAAGAACACAATAGATGCTGCAGCCCATGGTTCACTGTTTGATTTGACTCCTCACAATGCTTGGGAATTATTAGAGAAGATGGCTAACAACAATCAACAATTCAGCACAAGGGATAACCAATCTGTTAATGAAATTTTGAGGTCAAATCCTACTAACTTTGACTCTCAAATTGCTGCCTTATCAGAGAAGATGGACAAGAGAATGACTAGGATGGAGCAACTCTTGTCAAGTAAACAATATGTTGCTATGGGGACATCACAAGCCTTGGTAGCTCCCTCTTGTAACTCCTGTGGTTCCATGATGCATTGGATTGAATCTTGCCCTTCTCAGTTTGAAGAAGTGGCAGCCATGTATCAACAAAGATCCAGTCAATATCAGCAAAGAAACCCTTTTTCCAACACTTATAATGAAGGATGGAAAGATCATCCTAATCTTAGATGGGGAGGAGGAGAGAACAACAAGGAAAGGTTTATGCAGAATAAGTTTCTGCAACATCAACATTCAGAACAAGCTATGGTTCCTTCCCAAACTACTCAAGAAATTGGTAATTCAAGGAATGATGACATGACCCTCTTGTTGAAAAGCATGAACAGTATGAATACTAACATTAATGCTATGGCATCTCAAATGGACAGAATTGATAAGCATACCACTGCATCTGATGCAAGAATGGCTGCTGTAAAGAATAGGGTTGAATAATGGGAGACTAAGACTTCAAACTTGGCTAACTTTGTTACCCAAATTTCAGATAATTTCAGCAGTTTTCAAGCAAAAACAAGTGGAGCTTTACCTTCCAATACTATGATTAATCCCAAGTCATTGAATGCCATAAATTTGAGAAGTGGAAGGAAAGTGACATTCAATGAGAGTGATTAAGAATCTGACTTGGAGGACGATCATTGCACTAAAGGGAACTCTGTCCAGTAAAAGAAACCACCAAGTGTGGAATCTGAAAGCTTAAGAGAGAAGCAACTTTTGCATGGAAGAAAAGAAGCCGAATTTAGAAGTGTAACTACTGAAGGTTGCACAACTCAAGCAGGCCCTTTAACTCAGGTTGATAAAGGAGTCTATGAAGCACCATTAGGAGAGAACTTGAAGCAATCTTCTTCAAGAATTTCAAAGCCTAACTAGGATAAAGAAAAGATGGAGCAAGATAAAGTTGAAGATCCTCACATGAATAACAAACCGGGAAGTAAAGGTAAAGAGGTAAGCTTGAAAGATCTGCCTTTCCCTAAGGCTTTTATGTTTGGATAGAAGGTTGCAAAAGAAAAATAGAATAAAGAAGTCTTAGATTTCTTTAGTAAAGTAGAAATTAATATTCCTTTGTTGGATTTGTTGAAGAAAGTGCCTGAATATGCAAAATTCTTGAAAGTTGGCACTAACAAAAGGAAGTTTAAAACTAATGAATTGGTGCAAGTTGGCCATAATGTTTCAGCTCTTTTTAAAGCTTAATTACCTGTGAAATGCCAAGATCCAGGAGCTTTCTCCATTCCTTGTCAAATTGGTAAGTTTCATATCTCTAAAGCTTTGCTAGATTTAGGTGCTGCTATTAATGTGATGCCAAGTTCTGTTTACTATGCTTTGGGAGTTGAAATCATGAAACCTACAAGTGTCTTAGTGCAACTAGCTGATAAGTCTATTAGGAATCCCAAGGGAATCTTAGAAGACATTTTGGTCCAGGTAAAAGACCTTGTATTTCCTACTGATTTTATGTGCTAGATATGACTAATGAGGCCATAAGTGAAAGCACATTAATTTTGGGTAGACCATTTCTAAGAACCGTCAATACTATGATTTGCTTGAAAGATGGGATTATAAAAATGGAATTTGGTGGTCAAGAAATTTAATTTAATATGTATGAGATGGTGAAACATCCACATGAGGATTATTCCCTGTTGGGGCTTAATATGATTGATTTGTCACTTGAAAATGAGTGTGAATCTATTTTTTAGCATGATAGCAATAAGATACTGAAGATTCCTTCGTTTCTTTCTCTTCCATATATTCTCCTTCATCTTCTTTTTCTTCACACCTCGATGATGTGCCCAGCATGGATTCTAAAATTGATGGCTGGCTTTCCACTTGGAGTGAGTTGTCTTCAGTTCCATCCATTAAGTCTTCAATTGATGTTAGTTCCACACTGTCAAGTGATGAACAACTTGCAAGAAGATTGCCTGTAGATTTCTCAACAGCACAAGAAAGTGAATCGATTCCTATACAAGAAGGGGAAGGTGAAGGGCACAAGAATCATGATTGCAATGCTAGCCCAACTCTCATGAACGAATTCCCATTCAAGGAGCATTGTAACACCTCATGTTTAAATCAATTAACTTTCCTTGCGGAAGCATTTGGAATCACTTTTGAAGGCTAAAATTGATGAAAAATCAAGTTTGAAAATTTTCATTTACGGGTTACTATTCATTGTCACCTTAAAATGTGACAAACTTTGAAAATTCATAACTAATTGTAGAAAAATCAAAAAAATTGAGTGATTTTAAGTTCTACAGAAAGCTCTTTGGATAAAATTTTGGAAAAATAGTTTTCTGAACTGATTGCCTTGAAATTCGAGCTCAATTTCCTTTGAAAAAGTTACTGTTCATTTGGTCATATTCGGATTTTACTGTATTTTTGCCTAACTTTGAAAAGGCATAACTTTCTGCTCCGTTATCAGAATCAGGTAAACTACCCTCATTTTAAAGAGAAACATCAGATCTCTTTGCTTGCCAAATCTTATGACCTAACTCACTCGTTTGATAGGTCAAACTGGAGCTACAAACTCACTGCTCCAGGGCTTACGTTTTATCCCTTAACATCTCTTAATTCTTTTTATTTCTTTGGCATACATAACATAGCCTTACTCTTTCCCATTCAATCTCATACATTTCTATTTATGCCATAAACATTATAGTTAAATACATGGCATCATTGGCATACATAACATAGTTCACAAAATAGTAGAATTATACATTTATCAACAGTCTCATCCATTAACAAGAATAATTCTCCGCTTACTTCTCCTTGCTTCTCATGCCATTATTGCCCATCATTGATTGACCTAAACGGTTGGTTAGGGAGGGGTGAGATTCGGGGGAATCTCAGTAGCAAACACTACCCATAAGCATGCAAGACATAATGCACATACATGACATGTTATAACATTAACACATGAATGCCATGGAAAGTAAGCTAAAGCATTTCATGCATCCATAACATATTGCCAAGGCAAAACATAACATAAACTTGCAAACAAAACTAACTTTGCAAATTTCATCATTTATCATCATGCAACACAATCACATCATGCAAGCATACATATCAAGCACACAGTATAGGTAAGTTCACTACCTTGTAACATGGCTTTCCCCTTGCTTTTCCTTTGATTCCCTTGTCTTTCCAACCATGTGAAAATTCAGTCAATATCACCAAACATCCTCTTGGATGTTCCAAAGGTCCTAAACATAGTCACATTGATCATACAATCCATTAGGACCACTAGATTATATCAAGTTCAAGACTATCTCTCTTGAACCTCAACCCTTTCTCTTAGTCTTACGGTTTTCTTTCTAACTTTTCTACCATAAATCTCATCATTTCCCATCCTTATGATCCATTTCTTGTCAATTAGGATCACTTTAGATGGCCTTAGATTCAAGAATACCAAATCTGGAAATTTTGCTTCGCAGGTACTGTTCACGCAGAATTTCCAGAATTTTTGCTCAACTTTAGAAATTCATAATTAATTCTAGAAAAATCCAAATTGAGTGGTTCAAGTCTCACTGAAATCTCCTTAAGTTAAAAACAGTACCGGAACTGTGTACGGAACTCGAAACTCTTCTAAAAGTTTACACTGTTTCAAGATTTCAAACCCTAACTTTGAAAAATCACCATAATCGTACACATATCCAAATGAAGTGTTCTACCTATGGATTTAAAGCTCACAGAGTGTACTTTAGGTATACAAAATTTCAGAATCAGATACGCACAGTAACTAATCCAAAATAGGTATAAAATCAGGTGCTATAACCATCACATACCTTGTTTTAGAGCTTGATCTGGCTTGGAACCACTTGGCCTTTCTTTCTCCCTCTTCTTTCTCTCTCTAGAAACCATTTTGCAAGAGCTTCCCATGGATTCCTTATGCTTGGATGAAATGGTAGGGAGGGGAGGGGGTATTTATAGAAAAGCAGACTGAATCTGGACCGTTGATCTTAAAAATACGTGCTCGATCCGGACTGTCCATTTTCTCTTTTGATCATACGGTGACAATGTCCTATGACATCATGCTTACCTCATCATGATGACATCATCATGCTTACATCATCAAGCCACATGTCTTTAATCCGACCGCACCACGTGTCTTGCATCCGACCGTACACTGTCTTCCATCTAGCCGTCGTACTAATATTTTCTTTTTCTCATCTAACCGTACACTTGTCACTTTCATGTCCTTTCATCATTTATGGCATTAAAATAGGGAGAAAATAAATGAAAAATTCGTGCAAAAATATTTTCTTAATTATTTCTCCACCTATCAAGCCAATCTTGCACCGTACTGGATACTTTTCGGGTCCTGACTTACCCTGTACCACCAGGACATGTTCTGACACTATTTTCTCATCTTAACAAGTACACATATGGTGCCACCTTAGAGGGGCATAGGGAAAAATAATTAGCTCTACTGACAGGCTACTTAACCTTACTGAGTCATGCAGTAGAGATTTCACTATAACGGGTAGACAAAAGACTGTCTAAAATATTCCCGTACTGCGTTCTGATTTTTATGTTGTCCATAAATATCTTCTGGTGACTCAGCATGATGACTTGTAGGTGTCATGATTACGCTTGATGACTCAGCACGCTGACTCAGCATCGTCATGATGGCTCTTAGATATTTTCTTTGGTTTTGTCTCCTATTTAGGGAACAAATTATTTAATATTTTCTGGAGCATTTTATTCAATCCAGAGCTCCAAAAATTCATCCAAAAATATCATAAAATTCCTCATATTCTAGAGAAAATCTGTGAATTTTCTCAGGTCATAACTCAACCTGTAGCCCCACTTAAAAATCATTCTTTAAAATGCCCTTTTTCGGCACAACTGGCTTTTAAGTATTCTTAAAGCCATTTTGCTAGTCTTTTGGGGATGAGACTAATTTTATAATTTTCTACAGTCTCTTAGATCATACATCCCCATTTTATCATAATTTTCTGAGGTTTACTTATGACTCAAACAATTAAATCTACCTCTACATCTCAAATTGAGCCATAAACTTATAAATTCCTTTTAAGTTACCTCAGGGGTATTTTCATCATCTCTCTTAACAAAAGAGTCTTAGAATATTTTTCCCATTTTCTGGGATTTTCTTAGAATTTTCTAAGTACTTTCCATTTTTACCCCTGATGGGCGTAACTTTCTGAATTTACGGTTTTACCCCTACTTAGGCTCAACCTCATAAAACCATCTCTTTGAGGCTACTAACTTAAGCTTTGGTCTATATCTAGCCTCTTTTCTCTTTCTGGGCCTTTGAGACTTTACTGGAGCCTCTAACCTTGATTACGCTTTAGCCCCTTAAAACTTTCACTTTGCAGTTTAGTCCCTAAAACTGCTTTAACTTCCTTTCTCATCTTTAGAATCTCTACTAAAAAGGGGTCTGGTAGCCTATCTCATTCAGGCTATTTCTAGTACTTCAGGGCCCAAAAATCGAGATGTTACAAGCATGAAGCTGAACTTTTGAACAATAGGATTTGTCTTTAAATTCTTATCATATTTTGTATTCCAGTCCTGTTTACAAGTCACTTGATCTTATTTCTTTAACTATGCAGAACTAGAATACTTCTTGGAAATCATGCAAAGTGCAGCTACTCCCAAACCTAGGAAATTAAGTATGACACCAACCAAATTTGCCGAAATATGCAGCATAGGGAGTGCTCTTTTGCAATCTATTTTTACTTGCGAAATTGGAATTCCTCAAGATTATGCTGCATCTAATTTTGAGTTTTCACATGGATTTATAGTTGTTTTAAATGCATTATTGCAGGGACCCATTAAGGAGCGTTGCTCACATGAGGATGAATGTACAACTGCAATTTTTGGTGTTGAAGCTTTGAAGCAATCTAAAAATAATTGCACTACCTTAGAGCTCAAGAAACTGATACCCTCAGTAGTTCAACCTCTTGAATTGGAGCTTAAACCCTGCCATCAACACTGAAATATGCATTTTTAGCTGAAAATGAAAGACCACCGGTGATAATCTCTAACTCTTTGACTGATCTTGAAGAGTCTCATTTACTTGCCATTTTGAAGAGGTATAAAAGTGCAATTGGTGGTCTCTAGCAGATATTCCTGGTATTAATGCTTCAATTTGCACTCATAGAATCTTGTTAATGAGAATGCAAAGCCCATAAGTATAACACCCGATTTTGGGCCTAGAAGTTGTTAGAAATAGCCGAATGAGATAGGCTATACCAGACCCTATTTTTTAGTGGAGGTCCTAAAGATGAGAAAGGAAGTTAAAGCAGTGGTTCAGGGACTAAACTGCAAAGTGAAAGTTTTAAGGGGCTAAAGCGTAATCAAAGTTAGAGGCCCAGTAAAGTCTCAAAGGCCCAGAAAGAGAAAAGAGGCTAGATACAGACCAAAGGTTAAGTTAGAAGCCTCAAGAGATGGTTTTATGAGGTTGAGCCTAAGCAGGGGTAAACGTAAATTCAAAATTATGGCAATCAGTTGGTAAAAATGGAAAGTACTTAGAAAATTCTAAGAAAATCCCAGAAAATGGGAAATAATATTCTAAGGCTCTTTTGTGAAGAGAGATGACGAAAATACCCCTGAGGTAACTTAAAAGGAATTTATAAGTTTTGGCTCAATTTGAGATGTAGAGGTAATATTTAATTGTTTGAGTCATAAGGAAACCTCAGAAAATTATGGTAAATGGGGATGTATGATCTAAGAGACTGTAGAA